>NW_001889880.1:752501-897542 GCF_000143565.1 Laccaria bicolor S238N-H82
TCTGGTCAGCTTGAAGAGTGTCAAGTATGCCATAATAATCCTTACGTCGCTGTCGACCTGATCCACGTATTGATGCTTTTTATAGTTGGCACTTCAGATACTTCGATCCTTACGGGGTTGCCGTCGCCAGCTTGAGCGCTCTTCCTCTGCTCAAGGATGTCCGTATCAAATTCGGAGGTAAAATACCTGATCCATTTCATCTACCTCTAAGAAAGTTCTCCGGTCTCGAAAAGCTCGCTTTGTGCGATGCATATGGCAAAATCTCGTTGCCCTCAGAGATTATTGGTGAACTGGCACATGTGATCGCTAATAGCCCTCTTCTCTCCCATCTCGAAGTCAACGTCCACTTCTCTAAACCCTCTCTATCATTCCACGAATTTGTATCTTTGGCATCAAAACAGGAACTTTCTCCCGAAAAACCCCCCTTGACGCATCTGGCGCTCAATACAGTCAAGTTATGCATTGACGCAACCACCCTCCCCTTCCTTCGCTCCCTTACCTCACTTGATATCTCGACCTCACCTGGCGTATACAACTCTGAACTTTGGAAAGGTTTAATGGACGCCAAAATTCGTTTGGCCAATCTCAAGACGGACATCGTGACGAGCACATTCATCGACTACTTGACATCCTATTCAGGCCTTCAGAGATTAACGATGAATCTGCGTATCATGTACCGTGATTCTGAGTTCGGAACGACCCACCATGTACATGACCTATTCCATTCGGCTCTTCCAATGCACAAGGACTCCCTTACAGTTCTGTCTATCAATCCTTCTGGTGAGATGAGGTGGCGCATTTGCTCTAATTTATTGACACCTCTCTATACCTGTCAAAATCTGGTTGAGTTAGGTCTGTTTGTGGCAGATGAAGGCAATGTGGAATCGTTCGGCGTGGTATGCGATCCCTCAAAACTTCCTAAATTGACGGCTAACTGTTCTATCGGTTTGTTTGTCCCACAGCCGGACATGGTCGCTTCCGCCGCGAACTTCCGCCAGCTTTCTATTCTTCAAATATTCCGCGCGGGGCCAATCAGCGTCAGGGGCTTTGGGATAATAGGTCACTTAATGGACTACCATAACCAGTTGCGAAAAACTTTCATGGACGACCTCGCTAGTTTCAAAATCAGCGACCCGGAACGATACTTGTTTCAAGTGACTTGCTTTGGTAAAATTTTTGAGCTCCTCCCTGACCCCGTGGAGGTTGGGAAGTATAGATACACTCTTCCCGCTTGAGATATATATTTTTTGCAAGTGATTTTGGCTGGGTTATGGCGGTTACAAAGAGTTCCTAAATACGTTGGAAGAGTTTTGGCGCCTTGTCATACTTACTCACATGTTGAGAGGGATTGTTGTTTACACGAGAAGTCACGAAAATCTCAGTCACGCTCAACTTCGGAATCGTAATGCGTCCAACACAACTTCTGCAGAAAGGACGATCGGCTTGGAAAGGTGAATACCCTCTTTTTGACCGCTAGAGCTTGTTGTACTCATTACTCTAGGTCCTTACTTCGTTGCCTTCCCCAACCTGCGAGAGGCATTGACGAACCATGTGCCGATCAAGACGCAGGCGAGGTCGTGTACGATTTTGCCCAATTTTGTGGGGTATGAGTGCCAACGATCACTGTTCTATTTTCCTTACAACTTTTTCCGTTTCAGAATTCGCTTCATGGTACACAATGGGAAAGACTACATTCCAGTAAATGTGACGCAGGACATGGTTGGGCACAAACTCGGAGAATTCTCGCATACAAAGAAGAGGTTTACATACAGGTGCGTCCTTCTCACTGGCTCTTTTTCATCTCCTAACGCTGATTGATTAGAGCAACTAAGAGGTCGTAGAACTGTCTTGGCTTATATTTATGCTATCTGTATTTCCCGAGTTCGCCCAGACTTTCGACGAGGATCAGCGGGGCAAGGCGGTAATGCCTCCTTCGTAACAAATCGATAATGGGGTCGTCGGCTAACCTTTTGCTTCCTCACATCAATCTAGTTACTTAATCTGAGCGAGGACCTACGCACTATCTTACGGCGTTTGGCCCCATCCCATCGCGTTTGGAGAATTCGCCTTCTGGCCCACATTTTTGCATTGCTCCCGAGTCCCCGTTACTTGTGCCGTGGTTCTTTGTCATGTGGCCGTTTACCACAACCCTTCTTCAGGGGCAGGAAGCGGTATCGCGGAGGTAGGTGCCCAAGTTCTTGGTAAAAATTGTGCATACCTTGATGATCACATGCAAATGACCAGCAACTTGGATGAATGGATTATGGCGCAAGCGCATTACAGAACGCATAAAACCTTTGCCATAAACTTCCAAGTACTACTACACGAATGAATGATTTTTGATGACTCAAATAAGTGCCTCCCAAACTCCCAACCCAAGAAAGAAAATCCCTAAAGAAACCATAAGACTCACATACACAAACGTATGTACCCCAATACGTGGCAAGATCCAAGTAGTGTGCAGGAACGATAAGAAAAGACGAACGAGGATGACGCAGGTCAAGGTGATGATGATGGGTCGGTTGGTTCTGTGCAAGGTCGGTTTGAAGGGTATCGAACTTGAACTTGAACTGCGTGGGGGATATCTAAACTCAAAGTCACCGGACGTTTCGCCTGATGGGAGGGGGGCGAGCGTTGAGCGGAGGTAAGCTGCTGAGAGGAGGAGGAAGACGCCGAGTGAGATGAGGATGGAGTTTATCCTGTGGAGGCAGGATAGAAACACGGGAATGCGCTGTAAGGCTGATTAAATATTGTTCCTTGCGAAAAATGGCTGCGCTTACGATCATTGGCATCCCGTAAACCTCTTCCAGCTCCTCCCTGTTCCTGATAGCGATAAGCTGGTCAAGATCGCGCTCGACTTCCAAGCGGAGTTCGTCGCTGGAGGGGTACTTTCCCGTCCCGTTACGTGGAAGCAATGGCCTTCGTTCGCCTTCCTCCTCCTCCAACGCAAGGGTGTCCAGGCCAATTCTATACTGCTGCTCAGACGAAGAAGGGAGCCCGGTAATTGTACGAGGGGACTCTTCCGTCTCCAAAATTAGTGCATTTTGTTGTTCGTTTGGCGGTTTTCTGCTGGGTACAGAGTCGGTAACTCTGCGTGCAATGACGAGTACGTCGCGATACAACGCGATGGCTTCATAGCCTTGCTTTATACCCGCTATTCCCTCCGCAGCCGCCCACCCCAGCGCGAGCCACCACACTCGTCTGAACGCGAAATCTTCCCATGTAGGATAGCTAAACGCCGGGCTGAGCGTGATGAGGAGGAGTGGGATTGATATTTGTTGGAGGAAGACGGAAAAGACGGTTTGGAAGATGGTTGAGAGGATGGTGGTCAATGGGGGTGTGTATGAGCCAAAAGGGACTGCGAGGAGTGCGGCGAAGAGGAAGAAGGCGTCTCGGAGGATGTGTGAGAGGGACCAGAGGGCTGTGGAAACGATTATTTCGGGGAAGGGGAAGGGGAGGTAGGGGACGTATGAGTAGCGTGGGGTTGAGGGGGTACTGGTGAATGCGAGGGATGGAAGAAATGCGAGCAGGATGAGGGTTAGAATTGAAGTGAACGGCGTGAATGTGTACAAAGCTATTAGACGACGGTATGATCCTGTATTTCTCTACTCAGATTTCATTACTAGTTTGAAAAGAAATGAGTTTCTCACCGCGATACAGGCCACGTTCAGCCAACTCTTCTTCCAACGCCAATTCCTCCTCCTCCTCCGCAGAGTCCTCGTCTTCAACCTGAGCCACATCTGCGGGCGGCACTAATTCACGTCCATTAAAATCCATAGTTCCGTCCTCAGGTACGCGATTCAACAGCGTAGACGAATTGTTTCCCCGTATTCTTTCTGGGCTTGAGGACAACGAGGTTGTCGAGCCGTATAGGGGCACTGCTGCAACAGATGACGTCGTCGATTGGCCTCGCGCTTCATTGCCACTATTGACTCTCTTGAGACGCCGTCGTGAATGCCTACTAATCCCAAGCTCGGCATCGTTTCCTTCAAGCGGCGCCATGGTGGCGCTGAGCCTCCTAACCCGTCGTATGACCGCCGTGATTACGTTGCTGTTCGTCATTTAAAAAAACCTATTTGTAGTTCCCGTTGCTGTGTGTGGAGAGAGCGCTCGTGGTGTAAGAATGAGCTGGAGCTGTCCCCGGTCCGTGGCAGGTTTACGTCCCAACTCCAACCATTATGGCGACAGGCTACGCAATATTTGTTTACGTTCAGCGTCTGAGATGGGTCAGGAGATACACGTTCTTCACCCCAGTCTCACGATGAACTTTAACCTGACAACATATCAGAAGGTCAAGTGATTTCTGATTCATTCAGTTGTGATATCTACAGAATTGCTCCTTATCTCCACAAGTTGCAGGGTGCAAGAAGAATGCCTAGAACTACTGCGTAGGCGTCCACACGACGTTCATCACCTGCGCACTCTACTGCATCACACCTCGCCTGAGGATGGTCCTTGTTCGAGGAACCTTTTGTCCATTCAAGGGATAATTGTCTCGTGTTGTTGACTGTCGGTGTCAATATCATCTATTCGATGGCTTAGCTCGGGGAGAGTGGGTTTTTGTGGGGACGTTAGTGAGGGGCCGTTCAGTACGACCGGTACTAGATATGAACTTCTGCTTGACAAATATTGCCTTGCACCTATTGAAAACGTTCAATCTAGTTTAGAAAACGAAAGGAAAATAAATAAAAACATACTCACCCTAATCCCCAATCACACCAGCCAGCCCACCATTCAAAGCAACCTTCACCTCATAAAACAACACTATCTCCCCTCCCCAGATGTCCTCATCTTCCTAATGATCCCACCCCACTTCGCCAAAAGCTGCGCATCCGGAACTCTATAATCCCCAACCCACCCCCTCACCCACTCCACCAACCTTGCATACTCACCCCTCTCGGGGCCCCCACTCAACTTCTCCACCAACGGCGCCTGCACACTCACCTCGTACCACAACATCAACGCAACCGCCAACGTAGAATTCGACGGCTGGATCGACAGAGCCCGCATCCACGCTAGCACGAGTGGGATCTCACCCACGTGCGAGGAGGAAGCGTTGGAGAGCCCGAGGAGGGTGATGTAGTTGAAGCAGTTCGCGTTGGTGACTACTATTTGGGGAAAGTGCGGTTTCTTTTCTTGTGTGGTGGGGGAAAGGAGGTAGAGGTCTGGGGGAGGTATGAATTGGTATGTTCGCGTTCGGAGGGAGGGGAATCCGATCCCGGGTGAG
Organism: Laccaria bicolor S238N-H82; assembly: GCF_000143565.1. Classification (NCBI taxonomy): domain Eukaryota; kingdom Fungi; phylum Basidiomycota; class Agaricomycetes; order Agaricales; family Hydnangiaceae; genus Laccaria; species Laccaria bicolor. The sequence goes on from NW_001889880.1 coordinate 757,729, forward strand.
GCGTCTGCGTCGAACGAGTCTCGGACGGCGTTGGCGGGTGGTTGGATTTCCAAGAGGCGTCCAGAGGTGTCCATCCCAAAGAGGGCTTGCAGGAACAATTTGCGTGCAGCGTCGAATGGCGTTTGGTCGTTCCAGATACTTGATTGATACTTTTTGAGGTTCTTTTGTCCCAGTACGGACTCTACGGAGAGTACCGCATCTTCTCTGCTCAACACGCCCTGGGGCTTACGTTTCCTGAATGGGTTGCGTAGTGCGAGCTCTGCAACGGTGCCAGAGAAGGAGTCGTCCAACTTGCACGCGAGCCGTGCGGATTGTAAGACGATGGAGAGCGTTTCGGAATTTGGGTATATTCCATACAGATCTGGCATGTGGTCCCACATCTTGAACACCACATCAGGTCGAGCAATCCTATTAAGAGCAACCAAGAAATCATTCATCGATACTGGGGTGAGCTGAACAGGATGCGGTGACCGGAATTCGTCGATCACTTCATCGCCATCCCTTGGACGCTTAGCGTATTTCTCCAGGAGCGCAAACGCTGCATGAGGATGCCCGATCTTCGTTACAGCTTGTAAGCCAGCGGTCAACGCCATTTTATCAATCGTTAAGCCCGTTTTGAGCAGGAGGTTCCAGTGACGCACAGCATTATGGGGGTCTTTGCGAAGCAGAAGACCTCGGATCATGATGGTATAAGTAGCGACTGTAGGTCGGACTGTCAACATCATGCGCTGAAAGATTTTGACCAACTGTTTAGAGTTGGTTGTTAGATCTTTTGCTGCAACAGATAGTGCTGCAGTAAAATCGTAGATATCTGCGTTTCGTTTGTGAACTAGATGCGAGACTCGTCTCTCTGTTGCTGGTCTAGAAGAGGGTTTTGCCTCGGACGGTCCTTCAACCCTGAGGTCGCGCAGGAACTTGAAAGCAGAAGCACGATCTTCATGGGCACCGAGGAATAAGGTGTTGGCGCGATACTGGGGATTCTGTGAAGGATGCACTGGCTCGGATGGTGGGTCTTGCTCAGTGGTACGGTAATGAATGGCATCAAAATAATCTTTAGCATTGTGGATCGCTCCATCCTTTGCAAAGAACCGGAGATATGCTTCCAGCTGCGCAGCTTTGGGTGTGTACCCCTCCCGCACCATACGTTCGCGTAGAAACTTCGTAAGTTGAAGGGTGAGGAAACGGTCGTTGAGGAGGGCGTCGTACGTTTCTGGCTGGAGCTTAAGCTGGCGTGCATCCATTGCGCGTACGATGGAAACTATGTTGTTTGCGTTCTCTACTGAACGGTAAGGGATGCACGACATAGCACGGAGGAAGAGGTTGAATTCGACGGAGGGTTGGAGGAGAGGTATGGAGAGAAAGGATTCAACAATGCGGCGGAGGGGTAGTAAGAGGTTGAATCTCGCAAGATGAACGGTTGTTAAGATGAGGAGGGGCCCTTGAACCTGCACTGGTGCGCCGTCGAGATGGGAGTAAACCAAATCCATCAGAGGCCCACTTGCGTGTGCAGGGGTGCGCACTTTGTAGCCAACAAGATAGAGTACAACCCATGAAGGTAAGTCTGGCAACCTGGCAATGTTCTGGTTGCAATCCTCAGTGTTAACATCAGCGGGTTTAACTTTGTAACCGCGCTGCTCGATGAGAGAAACAGCTTTGGTTATGTCATTTTCCGCCAAGATGTGTCGCCATTCGTTATAATTATTCATGGACAAGCCATTTTCATGGAGAGCCCTCGAAAGCTCTGGCGTCTTGTTGGCAGACCACAATGCCACTACGAGTGTCCAGAGTTTGTCATGTGTGGATTTTTGGAGTGCTTCGATGCATTTTTTTGCCTGGATGGTGCGAGAGGCGACTTTGAGAGGATGAAATGTGGAGAATACGCGTAAAGCAGCCGTCCGAGTTGTTGGGGAACGAAGGACGGCCCACATGCAACGGTCATCTATCGCGGAGGTCAAGTATGAATTCGCGCCACAACGTCAACAAAGCCAAATCCTGGATATTTTATTTTTTGACGTGGTTGAATTTGGGCTGCTTCCCACCCACCATGCCTCGAATTCTCTTCGTGAGCGGCTTCCATCCCTCAACTCGCGCCCGCGACCTGGCCTTCGAATTCGAACGGTGAGCAACTACCTTTCATCACCGCCAACCTCTCAAACGCTCACCTCTACTCCAGCTATGGCCCACTGGTCCGTTGTGATGTCCCTGCCCCACGCAACCCGCACGCCAACTCCAACCCGTAAGTATCTTTTCTCGAGTTGATCTTTTCTTTTTCCCCTCCCCAGTCGAGGTCGAGGTCGAAGTCGAATCCGTCCCGCATCCCCCCCTGCCCCGTCCGCGCGGTCCGAGTTTTTTTCTTTCCCGATTCGACTTGAAAACTCTCTCAATTCGTCTTCGTCACTGCACGTCGAGAACATAATAAAAAATCCCGTATAAACACACGATCGCTCAACGAATCTCCTCGAACCCTACCTATCTCGCAGCTATGCCTTTGTGGAATTCCGAAGCCAACGTGATGCCGAGGATGCCTATTACGAAATGTATGTTTTCACACTGCATTCTCTCACATGGACTGCGCCTAACATCAATTATCACAGGCATGGAAGACACTTTGAAGGATCCCGTTTGAGTATCCAGGTATGCATGTCTTAAGCCCACACAAGACAGCTGCCTGACGTCATGATCTTGTCCAGTGGGCCAAGAACCCTCCGTCCTCGGTCTGGCGTTACGACAGGCGTGCCTCCCCTCCACACCGTTCCGGACGCGACCGTGAACGCTCTCGCAGCCCTCGCCGCCGTGACGACCGCAACAGAGACCGTGGAGACGACCGTGATCGCGAAAGGCGAAGGAGGAGTCGGACTCCAGAACGTCGACGCAGCCCATCCCCAGATCGTAGGAGGGAAGTACGTGATGATAGGGGAGGTGATAGAGATCGGGAGAGGGATAGGGACAGGGATAGGGACAGGGCGAGGACCCCTCCTCCTGCAGATGACATTAAAAAAGAGGCTGAGGTTGCAAGGGATAGGGCACAGACGCCGCCTTATGAGCACTGATTGCTGATTTTCTTTCTTCTCTCCGATTTGACCCATTGAAAAAGAACGTTTTCATATGTTTGCCGGGCCTGATGTCTTGCAGCACGTCGTTTAGTTGTAATGTTGAATGAGAAATATATGCTTCTGAGATGCTGGTGGTTTGCTTTACAGGCTCGTAGTTATGGTGGCTAAAGCTCATACTTCGATTATGGCTGAGGAAATCCCGGAATGAGATCAAGCTCCCTAATGTCGACGCCCTGGAAATCCCTGTTTTTCACCTTTCTCGATTCTAGCTCCCGTTTCGCAAGCCAGAGATGAGCCAGGTGAATACAGTCCTTCGCCTACAGAACCGAATTAACATCGTCGAAATTGTGACATGGGAGATGACGTACAGCAATGAACAACCCCAGACCAACCGTATTCCGCCACCTATGTGAAGTAAATAAATTAACCACAGCACAGAAGGAAACCATAGAAACCCACCAGATAGGATCACTCTCCGCCCAAGTCCTCGTCCCACCCCACAGCGCCGCCATCCCCAATTTACACCCCATCACAAACTGCTTAACCAGCCCCGCTCCCTCCCACTCACCCTCAAGCCCAAAAAGCTCCATCACAACAGGCGGGGGCAAAGGAAACTTCTTTGATCCCATGCCCAGTCGAACACCCAAAAACTGACGCAGCAAGGACGAGTGTTTTGACAATCTAAATAAGAGTGAACCCATCGCGCTCGAGATGGCAGGAATCATGAGTGCCCCGCCGACGCGGCGACCAAGGGAGGAGGCGTTGATCTCGATGAGCTGTTCCGCTGCGGCTACGGCTACGGCTGCTGCGTCTGGGTCCTGGTCTTGGTTGGCTGCTGCTATTTCCTCAGCTGCTTGGTCGACCATCTGCAGTTGTTGTTGTTGTTGTTGAGGATCTACCTGGGCTTGTTGAGGCTGCTGCTGCTGTTGTTGATCTTGTTGCTGACCCTCTTCTTGGACATTAGCCCTAATCCGAATGACGAACGGGCCTTCTTCAAACCTCAACCCTCTACGATTCCGATCTCTTGTCGCGACAGCCAGCCGCGTGCCCATAAGTTTGTAGTATAAGTGGGCATAACAGCTCCTATAAATCATTCGTATAATGGGGAGCCCAAACAAGCTGAAGAGCACGGGGGAAGGAGGCCAGCTCCTTGTTGGGGAAGGTGTGTTGGAGAAGAGCGATCCTAGGCGTGTGGAGTTCTCGGGCTTTTTCCAATAGTCTTGTAGACGGCGGCTGCGTTCACCTACTGGGTACGTGGGTGGCCATACGAGGAGGATGGGGATGATGGGCGATAGTTCATTCGTTGATTGAAAGCGGGAGAGGATGAGGCTTATTGGGAGGAGGGGAAGGTTGATAAATGCTGTCCAAGGCCAGTTCGATGGGTCGTCAGTAAGTAACGTGTCGAACATCCTGAGTAAAAACTAGTCATTAGCCAGTACAAGGAGAAGCGAACGGGTAGATTAACTCTTTGCCAATAAACTTTTGCACGGCCCAAGCTCCATATGTCGTGCATATGATATAAAGGCCTGCACAATGAGAAAAATCGACGAGTCAAAGGATGACGAGGAACTTACTAGTTCCCACTGCACACACAACCGTCGCTGCCCCAAAGACAGTGAACAAGCTCCCCAGCTTCTGCAGTACCCTATTCCCTCCAGCGATAAACTTCAGTATCCAAGGGTCTTTGCTCTCTAACTCGTAAGCCGCCCCACACTGCGGACACTTGAGCGCATTGGGTGCACGCGATGAGCTCCCTTGTGCAGTTTGAATCCACTTCAAAAGGCATTGTTCATGCGCTATGAGGGTGCATTTACATGGATGTGTCCATGCTCTTGGGGGGTTCTCTCCGTCAACTGGATTGGTGTTAGTTTATTGGTGTACCCGATCTTGAGTACGGACCTGCGTCATAGAGTTCTTCTTCCCTGCAGATATAGCAGAGCTTGACCTGTATTTCTCAATCAGTCCGAGCTGATACATACTTTGTGCACATGAACTTACACGCAAATCATTTACTGTTGGGACTTGGACATTCATTATAGGAGAGTTTACCGTTGACGGTAAAGCTCTGAGATGTGAGTGTTAAAGCAAACACGTGCCGTCAAATTAACACTATGCACACGGTACTCAGAGTCATTCACCAGCAGCCGCTTACTGAAAGGAATTTAAAGTCTTTTATTTTGCAAACGAGTTCATGCTCCCAAAAGAGAAATCTATATACAACAGCAATAAGACAGAAAACATACACAATAAATGCAATGACCATTCATTGATCAGAATATGAATCAAACACGAGTTGAAGAGTGTCAGAGTCCAGACCCCGCAATCGAAGGCATCTTGGGAAAAGTTTCTTGTCAACTTCGTAGTGAATTCGGCTTGCGAGGTGCTGGCCAGCAACTAACGACTTGATGACGGCTGCGATTCGCCGTTGCTTGTGTACGTTGATGAGAGGTTCTAGGTTCATCGTGGCAGGAAGAGGAGCGAGAGCGGAGAAGGCCTCTGGGTGTGCTGGGGGGTCGAGAGTGGCAGAGATGGGGTCAAAACCAACGCCTTGGTTCGGGGCCGTAGGATCGATCAATGCGGGGAGCTTGTTGATCTTGTATAGTTGAGCTAGATAGATGCCTGCAAACGAGTCAATTCTTCGCTTCTACAACAATGCGTGGAAACGAAAACTCACCAAAGAAGGGCACGCAGGCCGTAGGAATGTGTGCTTTGTCTGTTGCAGCCTTGCCTTTACTTGATTGATCTGTGTTTCCTCCGCTGACAACCGAGGCAGCACGAGAGCCGTTTTCAAAGGGTTTAGACTCCACAATTGATTCTACCAGTTTTCGGATAAACTTGAACTCGTCCGCATTCGTCGTAAAGTCCTTCAGAATCTTGAATACCCGCGTCTCAAACGTGGGCACCTTGTTCCAACCCGCGCGTCGCATAGCCCTATTCACCCATTCGCTTTGGAGTGCAGTGATGATTGCTGTCAAGGTATTGAAACTACTCATCTCGTAACATTTCTGCACGAATTGACTTGTAATCCCAACCTCTAGAAGTGTTGAAAAGATAAACTCACCCAAGCAACTCTTAAAAACTTTGCAACCACATAATGTCGCTCAGCCGGCTGGGTGAGAACAATCTCCGAAATTACGAAGTGTGCCATCAAGTTGAACCGCGCACGAACGGCGGCAAGCGCGCTGGTCTTTTCAGGAAATTGTGATTCGGTCTTCCACTTGGCCCTGTCTTTTTGATACTGGGCCCAATCAAGCACACTGACCTCCTCACACGCCATCCAGTCGTCTGCAACAAGCTCTTCAAACTTAATCCCCATAAATAATTCCCGATCAATCATAGTGAAATGTTCTGCAAGAGTCGTGGTACGGCAGCTGAGAACAAAGGATTTGTGGATTCGTGGTGCATCTGGGTTTGCAAACTTGGAAGAAAGTGTCTCTGGACGGGAAGAGACGAGAGTAGTAGTCCCGGTCGCTGGAGAAGCGACTTGATCTGGGATAACCTCCGTAAGGACAACATCAAGGTCACGTTTACTGACGTCAGTAGATTGTGGAGGAGATCCTAATCCAGGAGGATGAGGAATCATGTGTGCAGATTGCGTGGGTATTGGGGTACGAGCAGAGTCAAATGCGCCGTCTTGGTCTTCTTCGTTTAGATCGTCGGGCACGATGATGGATGGTGTTGAATTTGAGAGATTGTGGACGCTCACGGATTCATGGCGATCTTCCTCATCATCCTCATTGGCATCATCCGCCACCTCCTCATCAGAATCAGAATCGGTGGGGAACCTCGGTTCTTCATTTGTATAGTCTCCTGCAGCCATCCTCTCCCTGATTGTCCGTACCCACCCATCTACCTTTGACGCTTTCTCCTGCAGCTTCTGCGGATTGATCTGCCCCTCTAACCTTCTAAGAGCATCATCAACGTCCCCCTGCCCATCATCGGTCAGCGAGTCAACTATAGCGTTGATCTGCCACTGTGCTAGGTTACCAAGACCTGCTGATGAAGGGTTTGAGCTCGAAGGCCCAGAAGCCATGGAGTTGTGAGAAACAATTCCCATTGAGGAAACCTCAGATCGTCTAACAAACTCGAAATCCCGGCGCATAGGAAGTTTTCGGGGAGTTCTTCGAAGACCCGGAGGTGCAGCAGGACCTGCTTCATGCACTTCTGAAGAGGAGTCTGACAAATCAAGATCATCGATTGAGACGACGTCAAACTGCCACTGTGATTGCGAAGGGGGAGAAAATGTTGAAGGGATTCCTGGTTGAAGTGGTTCCCCCAAAGAATCCGTTGACGATGAGTGAAATGATTCGGCCCTCTCGGACGAACGAACGATATCGTATTCTTCTTCTTCTTGCACTGGGGCTTGAGCTTCCGCCACATCCGTGACTAGAGGCTCTTGGTTTTGTGCTGAGATTGTTGAAGGTGTAGATTCTTCGTTGGACGCTTCGGATGGGGGTTCATAAGACTGGACTGGAGTGAGTGGAGAAGCAGATACCCGCTTTTCCGCCGGAATTACAGTAGGTACTGGAGAAGTCGCGGGGTTATACTGTTGGGACGATAAAACGGGTGGGAGGACTGGAGTTGTTGATGGCAAAGCTAGGGGAGTGTGTTTTGAAGAAGATTGTGGTCCGGCCGTACCAAGATACTGCTCCACACCACCATTGACGGTAAGTAAATCACGGGAAAGACTCAACTCTAGGTCGAACGCTGATGCTCCAGCACAAGCACTAATTGACGTACGCGCAGCGGATCGCGAGTTGAGTACACGTTTCCAGCGGCCCAGTCGTCCGATGGTCTTGACAAAAGCCCGAGATAGAGCGCTGTGATGACTCGGCAGTGGTACAGGGACTTGAACAACTTCGGCCTCAGGGCCTGGACCTGGGGCATGATCCGTTCTTTGTAAGATGTTAAACGACGATAGTGGCAGGGATGCAGGCCGAGTTGGAGACAGGGCACCACCAGCATGATGTCCAGCTGTCAAGTGAGCGTTGGCCGGGTCTGAGGTAGCCTCTTCTACACTGGCTTCGTCAGGTAGGAAGTCCAAGTCAAGGTCTGAATCTTCTTCCTTCTTTGATGTAGCCTCCGCGAACTGTTTGCCTAGTAGGTGGTCCTGTTTCTCAGAAGTTGTGGTAGCAGGTTTCGGTGGTGAATCTTGGGCTTTGGGTTTCGTACTAGCGCGAGTGTGTGCCTGTTTGCACTCCTTCGCTACTTTGACGAGACGCCGCACAATTCCCTAACGGTACAAAATAAGCGGAAGGAAAGATGGCATTGAGAAGGGAAGATTCTCACCAGTCCATCGATGTGCTTTTTTAAGACAGGATCACGGATCAAGGCATTCAGCCAATCAGCCATCAAAAGCCTGAGCTCCCTATTGGGTATGAAATCGACAGTGAAGAAGGTCAACAGCCAATAGCGGATGGCAACAAAGGTTCGGACACGAACAATCCGTCGAATGGTCTCGTCTTGTTGTGATGAGGGTTTCTGCAAAGCCCAATGGAACCGTGCTATAAGAAGATTACACAGATCAACAGCACAGACATAGGTCCGGTATGTCAAGAAAAAATCCAAAAGTTCGTCGTAGTTAAGGTCGCTTGTGAGCTGAGCTATCCATCGCTCAATCGTCGCTGCAAGGAGCACCCGTTGCGTATTTAACCCTGACGTAGATCTCAACGACTGAATTTCCTGTGACTTGACCTTGGAAACTTTACTACTCCTCCGCATCGACAGGCTCAGTGATCCAGACGGAGAGGATGCGTCGGTATTGAAACTATCGCGTGACGTCAAGTATTCTTCGTGATCCCACTCTGGAACAGCCTCACCCCAGATGACAAAACGCGGGTCATCTCGTGGAGCAGCAGACTGGTCTGCAGATGCAGATAGCTTAATGACGGTAGTTCCTTCTATACCTTCAGACAGTTTCTCTAGAAGTGGAAGGCCGCGATAGGTTTGTAGAACATCGAAAACGTCGGTTGGAAAGTCGTGTAAGATGGTTGACTCGGAAGGTTCATCAGCGTCGGCAGATGCTGACTGTTGAGGTTCTGCTGGCGATTCATGGTCTGCACTAAAAGATGACGTGGAAGCACGCAAGCGAATGGCAGAGGGAGGCCGGCTGACTTCCAGCTCAGGCGTTCCAGGTTCGGATGGTACAGGTGATAAGGACGAGTGGGAGTCAACTTGGCGAGCTGTCAGTCCAGACTCAAAGGAGTGCATTTCGCGGAGAAGGCGAGGCGCTGGTAGGAAATCAAACGCGGGTTTCGGCGAGGGGGCATTGAATGTTACACCTGCTCCAAAAGGTTGGGTGATAAAGGCACGGGCGGGATAATTGACGCCTTGTAGGACGTGAGGGTTTGCCGCCGAGAATAGACTATTTGTGGAAAGGCTCGTCGAGGTTGTAGAGGTCGCGGGGAACCATTCCATTACCTCTGCAAAAATGTCGACGGATCGGGAAGGAACTGCAACCAGTGCGGGAGGGGGCGGAAGATCGAATGTAGCAGAATATCTAGGGACATCAACGGCCGTAACGCTCTGGGAGTGCGCACGACCTGTTGACGGACGTCCATTTGGTTCAGAGGGATCACCTGAAGCGCTACCCATGTCGGGGATTGACCGCGTCTTCCGGAGCTTCCTCGGTCCCGAACTCTGATGCGAAGCCGCAGTTTGAGGTCTACTCAAAGAAGGGGCAGTGGTCTTGACAAACACAGACTGGGGAAGAAAATTCTGCATGCTCATACGAGAGCGGCGCTTCGTGCGAGGGGAATGTGAGGTCTCGCTAGAGGTTTTGATAATTCTTTCTTCTACCTCCGCTGCGGAGGCAGCTGGTGCGGAAAATAGTTCACGGTGACTGTAATTAGAGGAACTATCGTAAGGAACCGGTCATCCGTAGCAGGATCCAGACGTACCCAATCCGATACATCTGCTTTCCATGCTGATTCACAAACGCGGTGATGGTATAAGGAGACCTTGTAGACACACTCACGCCATAGCGCTGGTCATATCGCAGTTTAATCTCGCGTGCTGCCGGTCCAGAGGAAGTTTCGATGAAAGTCCCATCAGCTGTATTGATATGGCATACTGAGTCCTTGCGCTGTAGACGTAGGGTGAATACGTACGGGCGACGGCAAGGTCCGCAAATTCCATTTCCGCTGGTAACGGCCCTATACTCTCATCTTCGGCGTTGATGACGTCCGAAAGTGAGAATACATGTTGTGGCTTGTTGATAGAGGCTACTGGAAGTAAAAACTGGCCATTTTCACTCGAAGACGGGGATTGCAGTGGGCTGATTGACGAAGGCCCGCTTAAATGCTCTATTGGGGTTTCAATAATGGGTAGCCGATGAAAAGTCGTCTTTTGTGATGCGAGAGGGGTGTCAGGTCGTGAAGGGTCGTCGAAGTCGGATGGACCGAGGGGCGGTAGCGCAGCAGCCATGATTGTGATACAAGTGAGGAGCCAAGACTGTCAGGATGCAACTTTAGAAGAACATGCTCAGAACTGAGGAGACTGGTGATAAGAATACAGTCCTGGTAGCCACCAAGACGCGATGCGAGACTGGGATTTGGAGCTGTGAAGCCGTTGACGCAAGGTGGAGGATAGGAAAACAAAGTAGAACCAGGGAGACAATTTAAACAGCTACAATGGTATGAATTTGCGTAAAGGTGGTCGTCGTTGTCGTTGTCGTCGTCAATAATGGTGATCGGGTTCGGGGCATAACAGGCACAATACCCTTTATAAATTTACTTTCCCACATACACGTGGTAAATACGGTGGGTGTTCCTCTTACTCAAGTCTCACAAAGCTGAAAGTCTGTCATGATGAGGAGTCTCCCCTTTCTCCTTCATGGCGAGCAACTTGAATGTGGGCCAATCTACGCGATCAGGATACCATTTAGGACCCTCTGTATCGCTGGATTGCGGAGCTACCTTTGCCTTGGGCGAGTGTATTCTCGTCAGGATTCCCGATCCGATTCAGGTAGAAGGGTATGTTGAAAACGACGTTGGAACAAATCTCACACCCATTTCCACTGGATCAGGCCCTCAGCACTTTGCATTCATCTGCAATTTTCACCTCCAACTGGATGAGTCGCTTGTGCTTGATGTATACCCCGTCCTTCCCTTTTCCAATACTAGCGGAGGTCTTGCCACCGACAATAGAATGAATTATGCCACTGCTACAGCAGCACTCCTGCCTCTGTCATCCCGACACCCCACACCTGATACTTTTGGAAAACCACTTGATTTCGGAAACTGGTCAGCCACAAGCGATTCATTCCTCCATGTCTTTCCTACGCGGTTCACTATGCCTACGAAGAGATCAGTGAGTCTTTCATTGATGACTAGCAGTTTATTTTTGATTGCTATTGAACTCAGTTCAAACGAATGGATCCTCCCCTCTTAATGCCTTACTCAGTGTTGAGACGCATCGGGCATTACCGAGAATACTTGCTCTCAACCACAATCACTCAGAATAACGATGGAGATGAGCCAGGAAAATCTAACCTACCACACGGACGAACTGGTGACAGAGGAGGACAGGTGGCTTCTGGAGTGACATCAGTAACAAGCCCCCAAACCATTATTAGTGGTGGGGAGGGGGAGAGAGCAACTGGGGTGGGGCTAGAGCAATTTTCTGACAAGTTAGACTATGACTCTCTCCCGAGTGCTGAAGATGTTGATGAGGATGCAGATGATGGTGATGCTACCACGCTAGATGACCTTCTCTTGTTGGTGCATGACAACCCAACTTTGTGGATAGGGGAGCTTAAAAGATACTTGCAAGAAGAGAAGAGGGAGCAAGAACGGGTGCAGGATGAGCGTATGGCAAGATTGGCCTCTTGGCGGGAAGACGTAGCTATTTAACCTACCTAAAATAGAGGCATGGTTATAATTCCACCTAGAATCTTGTGCTTTGCAAAAGATACAATTTTCACACATGAATACAATTTTACTCCTCGCCCAATCCATTCCTTGCAGAAGCCTCATTAGTTTCCTTGTGCTCAAGCCTGCCAGAAAAGAAATGTCACGATCAATGGCCCCTAAGTATCGTACATTCTACAACGGCTACAACGGCTACAACGAGGGTGGGATTATTTTAACTACAAAACATGGTGGTAAGTACTATGATACAAGAGATGAGTGGATTGTAGTGTTACAATATATTCCTAAGCAGAGTTCAACGTTCATTCAAGGTCCCGTAACTGTATGTCGGAAAGAAAGCACCAGTGGTCGTAAGCATGGGCTCAAGCACGCGTCGTCGTGGAGCTATACTCCGTATTCCCCGTCGGCATAGGCTTCGGTGCATATCGCGGCAACGACTCAATAGGCTTCGAGATCAAAAACCCCTTCATCCCCGCCGCCTTCTCTCCCTGCCTACCAAACCCAAAGCCCGCTTTATCAGACGGCTTCTCATCCTTACCCCCTGACCCCGGCCACATATTCGACACAAACGAGGGCGGCGAAGAAGCCATGTTCACAACGGGGCGAATATCAACGCCGCCTACGTGTGTCGGCAGCGCGCTCTTCGCGTGTTCCCTCCAGGACGTCACAGACCGTTTGGACTTGGCGCCTTCCCGAAATATAAGGCCGAGGAGGACATTCAAGCACCCAATGGAGAAGAGAAAGAAGGCGGAGACGAGGGTGAATGTGTCCACGCGATGGGAGAGGACTGCAGCTCCGATCCTACGTCACAAAAGAAATGAATGTGAGTTTGAAGGAAAAAGGAAGGGAACATACAGCATTTGAATAAGACCCAACGCGCCGAGACCAAAGTTCTTTCCAAGGACAGGGAAATAGCGGGTGAAGAAAGCAGAGGGGAACCCAAACTCTGAAAAGATGAGCACAACCGTCTGTCCGATGATGAACAGACGATTGAGGACAGCCCAAAAAGCGCCGGCTGGTTGGTTCGGCACGCTGCTTGACCTGGTAGACATAAATTATACGAACAAAGGAAAGCACAAAGAAACGCACAAAATGTAATCAGAGTTCATCATGACTTCCATCGTAGCATTGGGAGCTTGGCCACTTGACGTGACCGTCCTCCCCTCTGCGAGGAACGTGTTGACTGCTTGAATGTCATGAACGAGCGTAACAATGTTGCTTGCGAATACGAGAATAAGCGCGATGATGCTGAGGATGCGTACGCCGTTAAGGCCGATGAATACATCTGTTTTTGCACAAAGGTGAGTTGTCAATGATTTTGAGCGAGTCGAAAGAAGACGCACAAGCGCGAGGAGGGAGCATCATGATTGCGAGGATGATAAACGTTGAAGTATTAGTGAAAGACTGTGTCGTGAACGCGTTCTGTCGGTCTTGAGGTGAATAAAGTCGCTATCGAAGCGTAAAGTGAAGATTGTATGGCACCAGCGCCAACGGAGAAGAAACGTAAAAGAAGGAGAGGCTGGGGAAAGGACGTTCAAGTCGTCTGTGCGAACTTGGTGAGAAAGAATAAGAGTCGACGGTGTTTATGTATCCAAGCCCTGTTGCTTGGCTGCATCGTGTCCGGCTGTCCATTGTAGTCGAAAGTAAGCGCCATTGTTCCCATTGTTTGTGTCACACTTCAAGTCACGGACGTAACCACTAAGTATTTACAGAACAAGGAGTCGGCTTTGCCTTTTGCGTTCAAATCCAGGGTTGCATATTAGGTTCATAATCATGTAAGGGTCCTTAAAAACGACGAAATCTCGTGTAAGTACAATGTCCCGCAAAAGAAAGAAAGAGAGGAGGCGGAGGATAGAACAAAGACAAAAAAGCGTCAAGGTATGGAATGGTATCAAAGGGAATCGAAAAACGCCTGTCAACCAAAATGAAGTAAAGTTATGCAACCAACCTACGCGCCAGGTAACGGCGGAACGGGAGGAAGCTGCTGGTTGCCTTGCCGACTGGCTGAGGGTCGCTTGAGTTTTCGTTCCTCGAGTTCCTTCGCACGAGCCTCTTGCTCTGCTTGCATCGCCGTCACGATCTGCAGCTGCTGAGCGATGAATTCAGATGTTCTGGGTCTAGAAAACATGGGCGTCAGCTACGTTCGTAGTTAATGACATCACCAACGTACCTCATTCTCAATATTCGCATGATCGTCTGCTCACTCGTGACGTCCGCCTCCTGCTGCTTTTCCTTCTTGCGCTCCTTAATTGTCCCAAGGTTTCGTTGAGCATACACACTCTTGGCGCGTTTCTTCATGCTCGGTGCTGAGCGAAGACTCTGTTGCATCATTCTCACGCACTCTTCCATGAGCGCATCCCTAGATGTCTCCAGTTGAGACCGTATCAAACCAAAATAAGAAAGCAAACGTACGTGTGCCAGTCATAATAGAGCCGGATGGAAAGAATATCACGGTACTTCTGGTTTTGGAGGACCTCTTGCGGTACTGGACCCTCTCCGTTGGCGTAGAAGTAGTCACGCAGAAACTTAAACAAGCAGTCAGTCAAGGCGGCCAAGAACCAAAAAAAAAAAAGGCAACGTACCTTCAACCACTTGAACACAATATCCACCTCCTTGTCACTAAGAGGCTTCATATCGCTCGACGCATCACTCAATGGCGGTATCAACAACCCCTCCACAATATTCAAAATCTCCTTCCAAACCCTCGTCATAACCATCTCCTTCGCCGTATCACTCAGATACGTATTGAGAGTTTGGAGGTTCGCATCAAAGTAGTCGAATAGTGGTAATATCGCCTGTTCAATTTCCACATCAGTCAACTCGTCCGGTCGCACGCGAGGCTTCTCCATTTGTGGCAGAGGGATTTGCGGTTCAGCGGTCGTCGTGCCAATGGCCGAACGGTAGAGTGCCGTGACGTTCCCAAGGGCTTTATTATAGTCCAGTCCTTGGTCGCGAGATTTTATCAAAGTTTTGACAACGTTTCTAGACAGACATTGTTGGATGAAGGGTGACATCTACTCAGTCCGTCAGCGCTACGAACAAATTGTTTCAAAGAAAAAAACGATGACCTTGTCAATGAAGATGCGCAACATGTCAGCTTCGGCTCTCTTGAGGGACCTGAAGGCTCTGCCGAAGAAAAATTGGATATCGTCCTTCTCACCCTCCATACTGACACGCGCCAATACGCGACCTTGCGTATCTAGATCCATCCACAATTCGTGCGCAAGGAAGTCTCCAAACCGCCGTGGGTCTAAGCACAGGTATGCTCTTCCAATAGTGTCGTGCTTTCCAATGAGTGCGCGATCACGCACACTCACCATCAACCATAAAGGCTTGTCCACTGAAAGATCGAAAGTCTCGTCCCCTATAAAAGAAACAATGTGAACACAGAGAAAAGGAAAAGGAACTCTAACGCACATCTAGGATTCAACGACTCATAGATCGTCCTCGTCTTGGCAAGCCTCGTCCCCGCCTCATCACTCAACGTCACAAATGTATCCAACTTTGAGCTGGGACTACTGTCTAACGGCACCAGGCCCTCCGCAATAACGATCTTGACCGAAAACAAAAATCTATCCCTCTCCACTTTCTGTGGTACTGGAGGGGCCGTATTTCGCAACACATCAGCCTTCTTGTCTGCTTGCATCTGGTTGTACATGTTATCTAACAGCTTGCGCGCAGCTTCGACGTTGTTCAGTTTTACGCACGACTCGGCGCGGAAGTTGAATGGCTCGACCCGTTTTTCACCAGTAATAGCCAGTTGTCGGGCCTTTTCGAGCCAAGCAGAAGACTTTTGAGGCTGCATGTAGTCTGTCGGACGGGGGAACATCTCGGTAAGGAACAGTGCTTCGATGTTACGGCAGTATTGATCAACGGCTTTTGACACGGTCTACAAACAGTTAGTCAATGTCACCAAGTAGATAAGCCTCAGTACCTTTGAGAGACTTGTGAAAAACCTGGCTTCTTGATAGTCGTCTTCCCACTCGAGTTCTTCCAAAAAGTTTATGGGACTTCGAAGGGAGTCGAAAAGATCGACGATAGAGGAACTGTGACCTTCAGTTCCCTCTGCTTCGAACTACAATAGCAAAGCGAATCAAAGGCCTGAGCAGCAGAAAGAAAAGAGTGATTACCTTGTCGGCAGCAATCGCCTGCCGAGCTGTTTAGCACCGTCGTATAACCGAAAATGAGGCAAGTTGACTCACAGCTTCCACCCAGTTCCCTGTCTTACTATCGGTGTTGATTAACCATTGACGGACGTACGGTTCGAAAAAGGCAGTGATTTCGAACGTATATGTTCCCCTGTTATATGACCTTAGTAGATCCCGAGGCTGATATGTACAACACTTACTCTGGCACAAAGGCTTTGTACATCCCCAAAATAGTCTTCGAACGTCGATACAAAGCAAATATGTCTTGGATTGGCACATCTGGTGTCGGGCCATTCATAGATGATTCAAACAGGCGTTTCTGCGAATTCTGGATGTCCGTAACTAGATGTGGTACCGCCGTTTCCACAAAAAGCGACACAAAATCCAATTGCCTGGGCTTTTGGGTCAATAGAAGCAAGCAGAATTCAAGAGTCCAACATACCCGAGGAGGGGTTCCGGGAATCTTTTATCTAGTAACTTCGCCGCCTTCTCGATTTCGTCCGTCATGAGTAGCAGGGGCAATGCACGGTTGACGCCAGGAGCTGAAGTGAATTCCTGGATTTTCACTTCATACCAATGTGCTGATACTTGTCGAACACGTTCCTGGACATCGTGAATTCGCGCCCCAATATCAACATTGAACCGCTCAAGCAGACCACTGTCTCGGACATGCTCGAGGACCGTCAAAAATGACTGTATCTCTGAGATCTTCAGATTGGGAATATTGTCCATGCTGTGGTAAAGAGAGGAAAGGAAGATGTTGAAAAGGCCAGCATAGATACCGGAAAGGTAGTCGACCTGGAACAGCCTCAGAATAAAGTGTGGTTACTTGCCATTGTTAGACTTACATCTTGCACTGGCCAGCATTCCAACTCATTCTCCTGTATGACCTTCGTTACGTTCTGCAGCGCCTCGGGTATACACTCCATCGGCACATCGTTCCGTTCGTAAAACTGTTTGACTAGATCTAAGAAACAAGCAGCGCGGTATGGGTGACCTATTCGCCATCGCAATGCGCATTCATTGATGAGCTGGATGTGTGGTGGCGACAAGATACCAGATGACAGACCTACTCGCCACCGAAGTGCGCATTCATTTATAAGCTCGATATGTGGTGGGGACAAGATGCCAAGTGACACTTCATCATTGTCGTCCACCTCAGGGCTCAACATGACTTCCAAATCAGCCACGAGGCAGAATTCCACAAGTCGTTTGTAATATCTCTTGGGGTTTGGAGGGATGAAGGTGAATTGTTGGCCGGTTGGGACATCATCGTCTACGTCAGGATCATCGTTGGAGTCGCCAGGCACGCCGAACATCGACCGCCGACTACTGACGGATGCATGCCTTGACGCACCAGCGCCAGGTGAGTCCACACCGTTGTAAACCGACCCTGGGCGGCCAAGGTCTGGGGATGGTAGGACATCAGAAGGGGTGGATTTCGCTAGCTCTGGGTTGAGTTGCGCCATGATTACCATCAACTGCTGGAGATGTGTTGCCTCAGATGTTTTCCAATGGTGCCAGGCAGCCTCAGTTTCAAATTCTTCCCGGCGTCCCGGAAATGGAGCTCCAGCATTAAGATTTTTGAGGCATGTCTAAACACAAGAAGTCAGTGGCCAGTATGGTTGGGATCTGAATAACGACCTTCAGATCTGTCATTGCAGCCTGAAAAGCTGTTTCAGTTTTCTTGCTACCTAAGGTCGAAGATCAACTCACCTTTTCCGAGACAATCTGACTCCGAAGTTGGTCGACCTCAGCCTGTATGGCATGCTCCGGTACTTTGAACAACGCTGCAACGGTTTTCACGAGTTGCATATCAGCTACGTTTGTGCTGGTCGACGGAATCGTCACTGAATCACGATCTCTCGATGTCGATGCAGAGTCATAGCCGGAATCACTATTCGTGTAACCTTGATTCAACGTCGGGGCCAGCTTCGCGGTGTAGGTATCCAAACGTGAAAGCAACTCCTGAGAAACATGGTTCACATTGCGAAGGCACTCCCTCAACAGCTTGATAAATTGCGCAATTTGATTGTTGAGTTCAAACTTCCAGCCCTCGCCTGCCAACGAAGGCTCTTTCTTGAGCACCCCTGTGGCATGTGTTGCAAACATCAGAATGAGTTCCTCAATTTTGCGGTTCTCCTTCATCTGTCGCTTGAAGCTGTCCACCATAAACTGGCCGTAGAATTTAGCCATCGTCCGACGGACAAGTTGGTCCGAGTAACTTCACCCTGACATCAGTATGCTTGGCACGCAAGGCAACAGCGAGACACGTACGCCGAATCTTTCCCCATTGCGATATCCTGCAACCTCTGCTCGAGAACCTTCATCAATTTCTCTGGAAATTTGACGCTTTTCGAGCCGTCTCTAACGTCTCTAAACATGTCTCCGATTGAGAAGTTTGAGAGTGCGGAGAGCCGAGATATATGTTCACGTTCCCGGACATCGTTTGAGAGGACCTTGGGAGCTACTTCTACAACCTTTGGTAAGAGGAGGTAGCCTAGGATGCTGAGGGTGGAGTTGAATGGACGGGTGAGGATCAGATTGGATGGAAACGCGCTCACGCTACTCGGATAACATAGCTATACGAACAGACATATATAGTTAGTCTCCTTGTTACAAAAAATCCATTGGAAGACGCACTCGAAAAGCTCATCGTCACTGACCCTGTACTTGGACAATCGCTTCTCATGGGCAACACTATTATAGCTCCGCTGTGACATCAGCTCTCTGAAATGAAAATTGGTCGTAAATCGTGCGTATAGAGTTGGGTTGTCGTTATTTCGAGTATAAGGACCTTTCCCACGGTCGAGACGGTGGTATGAAGGAGAGTTGAATGGAGGGCGATGTCTTGTCCGGGTCAGGGAGCCCGCCTCTCGCACGCAGTACGCGCTTACCAAGCAGCAACAAATAAATCGAGAACAAATCCACATAAAATTATGTACTTTATTACAGTTCATCGTGTCCCTGCTCTTCCAAGGGAATTTGTCTATACTCGTCCTCAACCTGACCATCCTCGACAACTTCCTCTGCGGCTTCTGTAGCTTTAGCTTCCGCGGTCGTCGTTGTCGGTTTAGGCTTCCTCTTCGGCACCTTCCTCTTCCACAGCTTGTGCAGATGGGTCTCCAGGACCTTAGCCCGCGCCTTCATCTCCGTCGTCTCGATCACAGGATCCTCATGGGGCTTTACGCTCTTCTGCTTTTCCACCCATTCGCTCAACCAGGACTCATGCTCGCGCAGAGTTTTCTCTAGCCCATCAAGTTCTTCCTTTGTCCACTTCGATGGCAAATCCTCCGCGGCTTCCTTCGTTAAGTTTTGCCGAGCCTCCGTGAGGAAGAGTCGAGTGCTCCAATTCCACATCTGGCTATTGTTCAACGCCTGTGGGAATGCTTCTATCTCGGTATAGCGGTGAATGATCGGCCATTCAAGGGTTCTGGTAACGGCAATAAGAAACCATTTTCAAAATGTGTGAAAGTTGGACTCACTCCAAAGACATGCGTTTCTCAAGGAATTGAGAGGTCTCTGCTAAGTCACCTCGATCGTGCAACCAAGCAAAAAGTTCGTCCAGTTTATCGGCAATAGATTGCCTCTCTGACTGTTGTGAACATTTTTTGAACGGGGTCTGCTTGTTCTCGTCATCAAGAAGATCGCGAAGTTTATAAAGGTAAGTCTCAAAGGTATTCCTCGCTTCCTCCTTGCGATTCTTGGCTACTTCATCTGCATCCAAGGCTCGTAGCCTAGAAGATCATGTTGAGACAAATTCTGATTAGTAATTTGTATCAACATACCTGCTGCGGGCAGCCCTCTTCTCGGCCACTGTCATGGGTGCAATCGTAGTGAAACCGGTAGAAACATTTAGAGAGATGGTGTTCTCGACTAGAGCAGGTTTCTTGTCGGCATCAGATGGAGATGGAGACGCAGCAGACGTCGTCTCTGTATCGCGAGGGGGGGCATGCTCAGCCGATTCAGTAGCTGTGTCTGGAGATTCGCTACTTCCGCCAAAGAAACCTTTCAATTTGCCTACACGGTTATTGAGAACGGCCCAAAACAAGTGTTGGTAGAGGGAACCAACCTGCAATGCTCTCGTCCTTTATCTCTCCAAAGGCAATAGCATCAGAAATTGAGACAAAGCCCGACTCCGACAGTGTCAATGTGGCTTTCACGACAGGGTCAACTGCGCCTCGCTCAGTCAAGTTGCCAATAGCCTCTTCGACACCCATTATTTCGGCTTCCAACATGCGGGTGGGGAATCCTCTACGTATCTGATGATTCAATAACAACTCATCATAAAACGCATCGAAGACTCACGGGGCAACAGCGGTCTTATAATCCAAGCTAATTATGAAGTCTTCCTTCCGTTTAAAGGTTAGGATCTTTTTGGTTCCAACCTTGGATCCGGCAGGGAACACCAGTGAAGTGATGGTTCGAGGCCTGCTTGTAGAAGTCGTAGAGGCAGCCAAGTAGGATGCTTGAATATCGTGAACGGAGATGTCCGACACCTTTATGTTCTTGGTCTTAAACTGTCGGCTTAGACCAGCACCATGAAGGGCGGCACCCAGAACTGCCGCTTCATCACCATTCACGTTGAGAGCAATCTTATTCCTAAGAAGAATCTTCAGGAGGACGAGTCGAGAGTAAGAACAGACACATACCCTCCAACAGCGGCTTTCACTGAAGCCCGGATCATGGGCGTCCGAGAACTTCCACCAGTAAGAATGACGGATTTAATTTCATCCTGGGAGACAGAATGAGAAGATTAACATTTACGAATCGATGAACTCACTATTGTCAACCCAGCGTTGTGGAGGGCATCGTGAATGGGCTGGGCAAATATGGGTTTGAGATCTTCGCATGCGGCTTCAAAGATGCCTCGATTGATTGTTTCTCGGAAATCGATATCCCATGCCAAGCTCTCGACAATCGCAGTAGCTTCAGTATTGGCACTCAGGATACCCTTCACCCGGTTTGTTTCCTTCCAAAGCTTCGCCATACCCTTCTTATCCTCTCTGAGATTCTTCTTGTACTTCCCATTGAATTTTTCTATAAAAATCTCCCGCAGACGCCTGTCCAGCTCTGTCCCTCCAACCGTGCGGTCATATCCTACCCCAGCAACCGCAATGCTCGTACCAGCAACGCCGGTCTTCGCATCCGTGGAAGTAGAAAAGGAAACGACAGTCGCCCGAATGGAAGAAGCACCTGCATCGTAAATGATGTGATATTCCGGCGTTGGGAACGAGCGTGTCATGGCGTAGTTGACGGCGACAGCGGTACCATCGTTGATAAGAGCAAGAGTCCGTAGGCCTGAAATCTCAATGGCGTCCACAACGGCGTCACGCTCGAACTGGGAGTAGTACGGAGGAACGGTGACAATGACATCGCGGACCTTTTCGTTCCCGACCGCCTCAGCTAGTTGCTTGACGTATGCAAATTGCATTGCAATGAGCTCCTCCGTACTCCACTCTGTGCCATCGCTTTGCTTGAGTGCAACAGTACCTCTGTGCGTGGGGATGATATTTGCAGTCGATATTTTGGTGTAGTAGGACACTGCTTCTGAATCGAATGGGGCGGCTTGTAGATATTTGACAGAAGAAAAAGAGTCGGAAGGAAACCTAGAAGCCTAAGAAGGGACAAAGAATTTAACAAAGTACTAAATCAGAAAGGCAGAGTTGACACACCAGATTCAAAGCATCCTGGCCAAACAGCCTGTCAGTCTTTTTCCATGCCACCGTAGACTGTATCTTCCGCCTCGAGTCCTTGTTCAGCAGAACATCAAAGGGCACGCCTGGCTTCATCAAAGAGGCCTTCATAAATTCGGTACCATAGTCGATTGCCAGCACTGAAGCGAGTGTTGATTGGGGTATAAACGCGAGAAGCGACAAAAGGCCCCAACAGGGAAGGAGCCGCATATCAATTAATGTGAGAGATTAAAGAGATGATGGGTGTAGGATGTCAGTCGTGTCCGCCGAGCATCTAAGTGTTGCTCAAGAAATATTTGCTGCTGTCGTGGCGGACACGTCAAAATATACATCAATCACATGATCATGATCGAAAGTTCCAAGAATCCAAGATATATCGCAGAATTTCCTTCATATACTGACGGTCACCGGTCTAATCTTCAGAAGAGACGAATTAAGTGCACATTTGAACGCGCTGAAGGGCTGCGTCAAGGCAGTACCAAGTATAGATTAGGGTTAGTAAAGCGTGCTTCAGATATTCATAAATGACCCTCTCCTCGTCCCAACCACCTTGTACCCCCTTGGCGCCTTCCTTAGCTGCCTCTGCTGCTGCTTCGTAAGCACAAGATGCTCCGGCACGTTTTCCACCTCAAGCAACTCCTTCAACTTCAGAATCTTTCCAGCAGTCTCAGGCGAATGTCGGTGGTACACAGTCTGGAATCGTCGATGAATACCGAGAGAAACGACGGTCCCTTTGATTTTCTCGCCAAGAGAGATGGCAGACCGACGCATCGTTATTTTGAAATGCGTATTTGGTGGTGGCGACTCAGGGGAAGAAGTCGTTGGTGGTACTGAGGAGGATGAAGGTGCTGCCTGTTGAGCGGTGGTCACCATGCTCCGTACCATTGGTCTGCTGAAATGAACGCGACGTGAAATGATGGATGCCATGACTGGCTGGAATAATTGGTGAAATACTGACTCGCGGACAGGCAAATCTTCCAACATACCTTTGCTGCACTTAGCAGTCGGAGGTCAAGAATTGGTAAACATGAACACACATTCAGGAAAAGAACCCCACAGTAGAAATTTCCTGATCACCAACAGACAATTGACAGACTTCAACGAGGCAGGACATCTCAAAGAATTGGTTGGAGAGCCGAGATCTACGTAACCTCTGAGATTGTTATTTACACATTTGGTTTGGATACAGTATGTGAATATGGGTTGAGTCTGACTTTTGAATGACACATTCTGCCGCTGATAAAATGGAGAGAGAAAGAGAGAAGAATTGGGGGGTGGGGCTTGTACTGTATGTTACGTGTGAAATGAGGTTCCAAACTGATGACACTGAAAACCCAACGAGCAGGGAGAGTTAGGATGCAAGGAGGGGGAAACTTAAATGAACTTGAGAGTAGTAAAATTGGAACAAAAAAAAAGAAAGACAGGAGAGGGGATGCGTGATACAGGAAATATGTGATCGTCGTGAGATTGGAATAAGCCAAAGGGAACATGAGAGTGTATCGTGAGCGGACGCCCATAGTCCGTCGTCTAGTACATGCATTCGTAATAATGTGCCTCCTTCAGAGGGCGGTGGGACAAGCTAAGACTGAAAAGTGTAGATTGCATGCATGCGATGATTGAGAGGCAGAAGAATGGGAAGAGAGAGAAATGAACGAGAGGATCTGGGGAAATCAAGAAAATGAAAGGAATTGGGGCTCCTCTACTGCGTGGCGCTTTTCACCATCTAAAGACGATTTTAGATTGGCTGGAAAGGTCAATCAGATATGCGTACCTCGCGAGCCCAGCGCATGGTCTTCTTTGTCTCAGGGGGCATACGGTGTTTGGATCGGAGCTCAGCAACAACCCATTGAGAAAGCAGAAGCTGTTTAAGCTGTCCATCGGGGAACGAATCGGCTAGATCACCAAGAAGACCATAAGATAACCTCATCACCGAGTCCGTTCGTTCTTCGTCGCTTAGACAGCGGTGGATCAACTCTAGAATGTGCTGAGAGTGGGGAAGTAGAAGAGATGCTGAAGAAGAGGATATCAGCAAGAGAATCGCATCGTAGAAAGAATTACATACCTTTTTCAGTCTTCTTCAGGCCTGTAACGATGCCAGTGTATGCTTCAAGAATGCCCTCACGAAGCTGGCTAACATAATCCACGAGGTCGTAGTCAAGCTGGAAGGGGTGTTAGGGAAAAGACAACAAGAATAAGACGCAGCATACAGGATTAGGTTCAACACCGCCAGCTTGTCGCAACACACCCATCGTCGTGTCCAAATATGGCTCGAAAGCCGGACCAATAGCCAGAGCAATGTCGCCAAAGCAGGATAGAATGGAGATCTTGACGTTCCGGTTCAGCACCTCGCTCTGCAGGTTCTCCAACAGCACGGTCATGAAGGGACCAGCATATTGGGCACTTTGGTCTCCGAGAGCACGGGAGATGTCGCCGATGATGCCGACCGCGACCGTGCAGAGTTGAGTGTCTTCATGGGCTTTGAGAGCGGGGTATAGGAATGGCAAAAATGCTGAGATATACGGCGCAAAGTTGGTCTCAAGTGCTGGACGATAATCATGAGGCAATTAATGATAGGATAGAATGAACAATACTCACCCGAAGCAAGGGATCCAACTACGAGGAAGGCATCCTCAAGAACAGTTGACGTCTTACCCGCTGCTTGGATGAGCTGGAGAATGAGAGTCATGATGCGGTCGGCAAGAGGCTGAATGCCATTGTTGAGTTTGCGAATGACACACTGAAAATGAAATTGAACATAGCAGAGACACTCATGAGTGTAAGACATACGATGACAACAGAGCAGAAGTTGCTTTGCAACTCGTTCCAGTTATTCCGGTCATCAACCCCGAGAATTTGGTTCTGCATGTTCAAAAGATGTTCCATCCGCTGCAAAATTGTGACCACGGTGCTCTGCACAACAGTGATAGCGTCGGGTGTTGCCTGGGTAAGGTAAGATGTGATGGCTTCGTATGCAGCCGTTCTGTAATTGGCCTCATTGCCGCCGCTATTCAAAAGATTTAGAACTCCTCTCAAGCAGCAAAAATAAACGGACGAACCTCTCCGTAACACGGAGCAATGCTTGCACAACGCCCTCGTAGTATCGCGACAGAGGTCCACTCTGAGCAACCTCTGCTCCGTCATCCTCATAGTACGTGCCAAGTTGGTCGGCGAGATTCATCAGCGCCCAGCAGCAGTTGGCCACAATACGGGGGCTGTCTGTGAGGCCATTGACCAAAGCCGAGATAAGTGGGTGGAGATGAATATCAGGCTTGATTGTTGAAATTAGGAGATCACAAATTCTCCCT
The DNA here is from genome assembly GCF_000143565.1 of Laccaria bicolor S238N-H82. Taxonomy (NCBI): domain Eukaryota; kingdom Fungi; phylum Basidiomycota; class Agaricomycetes; order Agaricales; family Hydnangiaceae; genus Laccaria; species Laccaria bicolor. Next base: position 782,801 of record NW_001889880.1, read on the forward strand.
AGAGTCCAAGCAGTCGTGTCCTTGACATGAATATTGCCATCTGTCATCATGTTGATAAGTAGCGGTAAGGCTTGGTTGACAAGGGGCGTGAGGACGGCAGGATCTGGGCCTTCGAGGATTGAACCAAACGTCATGACAGCAGCTTCACGATTGTGCCAATCTTCCGACTTGATGTGCGCCTCGATGAAAGGAATAACAGCTGGCACGATGGCATCCTGCACAGCGCCGGCGAGAAGGGAGAGGCAGGTACCAGCAGCCATGGAGACGTTCCACTCATCATCATCCGCATCCTCTTCCTGTTTAGTGAGCAGGAGCAAAAGGACGGGGACAATCTCAGGAAGGGCAATCTTGGCAAAATATCGTGATTCCGTCTCCGGTGTCTCACCGTATTCCTGAGCCTGGCATCGAGGTTAATTAGGATTCACTTCGCATCCAAGATGGAACGAACCTCCTGAGCCTCGATAGCCAAGTCAACCTCCTCCTCGCAAACTGTCGACCAGAACTCAACAGCCTGGAGGGCAACTCGCTCGTCGGCGTGCTTCATCCCAACAACAGTCAACTGGAAGAGATATTACTTGAGAACAACGATTGAAGGATAGGGAACGTACGCCGAAGAGTGCTTGCTCCATGTACAAAGCCATCTTATCGTAGTAGAGACCCATGATTCGGACGAGGCACTCAAAGGAAGCAACCTGAACGGCTACCGACTGATTTTGTGTGGCCTCACAAACAACTTGCATGATGTAGTTCCTCTCGCCCTAAAGAAAATCTATGAGGATTGGTAGATAGGGAGTGGACCAGCATCTTACCTCTCTCTCGAAGTTCTCGCGGATAAACTCAAGGGAGTTGTACAATGCATGAATCGCAGCTAACTGAACCTCTGGTGAAGGCTCTTCTTTGCGTGCTCCATGGATGACAGCCGTGAGTATCTCATTGGAACGAAGGCTCAAAATCTCCGGTTTCTGGTAAATAATCAATGAATGGGATAACATCCTCAAAAAATGACTCGAAGCCTTACAATGGCCTCGCAAATGAAACCGATGGTTTGCAGTGTTGCGATCTTGAGGTTTGCGTTTGGCTGAGTATTCACAAAGCCAAGGAGAATTTCAATTAGATCGGGCCATTGTCCTTCGGGGAGCTCTACAGCAGCAATAGCAGCGACGACCTGAGATGCGAAGTTACCAGCCTTCTGCTGTGCGGAGCCGAGAGTGATAAGGGCATCCTGTTTGATCTTGGCCTTGGTATCGGTGTTAAGAGAAAGCCACCTATGAGTAAACTCAGACTGCCGTGCGCTTTCCTAGAGATCGTTGGACAAGTCAGAAAAAAAAATGTTTCTGAAAGGAAAAGGAGGGCGTCTTACCCGAGCGGACAGGGCATTCTTCAAAGCGAGACCTGCAGCGTTACGCACGTGTAGGGGTGTATTCTCGTTTACAAGAACGGATGAGAGCATCAGCATGTATTCAGGCTACATTGATTGAAGGGGAGTCAGCGGTGTAGGAAGGGGTTGTAGGGCATGCGCACATAGCTGTCTCGAGCGGCTGTCTCGAGTTTTTGAGTGGCATCTTGACGCGTATTGGCATCTTGGAAGCAAGAACAGGAGAAATTGAGAGGAGTCCAGGTGAGAACGCGCAAAAAGGAGCAGCATACCGGCAGAGAGGGTATTTGCGAGAAGGTCCGTAGCGTTCATTGTGCAGAAGACTGTGCCTCCTGACGAATTACTGGATTAAATGTAGGCAGGTAAACGGATGTCTATGTGTTTTCTGTGCGATATCCGCGTGGTGAGGGGAAGAGAACTCTGAATTGTGTGAACTCTGAAGGAAGGGCGTGATGCTTTGGCGGCAAAGGGCAAGTGGACGACAACAGTGCTGAAATTTAATTTTCATAACACACACAACTTCAACTCATTCCTTTCTCTTTTACGTTTATAAATCTCAAATCATGGCAGATCGGGTCCGTGTTCTGCTTTTCTTTCACTCCCTTTTCACTTCAACTGATTCTCTAGGGTCGCGGTATAGCTCGAGGCGGTAGGGGAGGTCCTGGTGCCATCAGAGGCCGCTCAGCCGGTCCGCAGGGATCCCAGCCACCTATAGATAAGCCAAAACGAGAGGCTATCCTCGACCTCTCAAAATACGTGAACGAGAAAATCAGAGTCAAGTTCACTGGCGGAAGAGAAGGTCCGTATCAAAGTCCCAATCTGATAGTGTGGGTGCTAACCTCTCTACAGTTACTGGTATTCTGAAAGGGTACGACCAACTACTTAACCTTGTGCTTGATGAAGTAGAGGAGGAAGCCTCCGGCAAGTCGCTCTCTATCATCTTAACAATGATGTGCGTTTCCCTAACGAAAACTTTACAATTGGATAGAAACAAGCCCGAAACCCCGCCAATTGGGTCTCGTTGTACTACGAGGTCCAACAATAACAATCCTGAGCCCTGTCGACGGGTCAGAAGAAATTGCCAATCCCTTCTTGGCGCAAGAATAAAGGCGACTTGAGGAACTCTTGTTCTTGCCCTTCTATTTCCACGGTCAACTTGTGAATTTGATTATGATGGTTGTATGATAATATTCCCCTGACGCTTATAATTAGTTGTTCCAACTTTCTTTCATTGAGCGGGCAGTGCTATGGTCTATAATGGTACTGCGTAGGCTCCGACACCGATTACATGAAATCCAATTGATGAAGCAAAGCGGACGAGTGTGTGGGCGGTGGTCAGTCTACTAATAATGCTGTGATATAGTGTATCGAAGATGTGAGACGACAAGATCTATCCGTTATGACTTTTTCCGTCTCCGTCTTTTACGACGGAGTACCACACGACAGTTGCTCTGACGGGCGTCAAGTATATGCGATCCCAGGTTTTATGCACAGATTTCCCTATGGGATGTATAGAGTAGCTGCATCACCATCGAGGTAGCGTCTGCACGGCGGTAGCGCAACAACAGTTGATTCTTGTTAAATCTCTGCCGAATCTTCTGTTTTCTCAATGCGGACTTCATAGCCAGGAGCTGTTAACCGGGGCATATGTTCCACATATGCAACATTGTCGTTGAGTGCAGAGAAGGTTGTGGGGAATCCCAAATCACTGTCGTCTTTTTGTTTCAGTGGAACAGCGGTTGGCGGCGGGGACGGCGAGTGGGGTGACGGAGATCTTGAAATGGATGTTGAATATCCCGCAGACGACGGCGTCGGAGAGCTGCCATTGGAATTGGAAGCAGACGGTTGCGGCGAAACCGCATTGGGCGTGGGGAGCCCTTTCCCAGGTACAGAATCGGGCGCCAGGGGTGGTGAAGGGGACCGGGAGCGAGACCCAGCCGGATGAGTCACCGATATCAGGGGTGAACTATTCTGCAGGGGCTGCGGCGAAAATTTGGCGGCATGTGGGGGAGGGGTAGGAGCCGTGACGGTGGCAATTGAATGAGAATGCGAATGTGATGGAGAACAAGAGGTGGGCGTTGGCGTACCCGGGCCTGTTGATGATTGGCCAGCAGAGGTCAGACCAACTGAAACGCGAGGATTTGTCGATGACAAAGCTGGCGGCAAGTTAGAGGGAAATATGTCGTGAGGAACCTGACCAGTACGGTGAGGATGATGGGACTGATAATGTGACAGGAAAGACGAATGTGATCCAGGACTCGGGTATAGAACAGTAGGACGAGGCGATCGGGTAGTAGCAGTTTGATAATATACATTCGAAGGATCGTTAAAGTGAGATTCCATGGGAGATTCAGGTGATGGCGGGAGAGGAGTGGCAGCAGCTAACGGTGTGTGCACTGTCCAATTCGGGTTTCTCAAAGTTCGAGGGAGTCCCGATATTGAACGCCTCGCATATTCAGAATGTGATGAGGATGGAATAAAATCTTGTGGGCCGCGAAAAAGAGGAGCAGGAGGGGATGCTTGAGCTTTGTCAGTAGATCTTGGGCGGGGTCGGTTGGAAACCAACGACCTTAAAGATGAGCCCACGGGCAAATTTTCACCATTCCCTTGCGGTCGCATTGTATCGTGCGTGTACCAGGAGGGTCTGCGCATTGGTGCCGCATTTCCCGCAAACCCTTCTGTGTAAGACCTCACCGATGTGATATCGTCTGACTCAGCAGCGTCCGAACGGTCTTCGTCAGTGAAAACCTCGCTGTTGCTTTCCGAGGAATTGTATGCCGCCGCATTCTCTCTTTTCTCCCTGGCCTCTGTGGAAGACGTGGCGATTTCCAGTCCCTTGCCCAACTGACTTTCGAACAACGTGTGATCCACTGATGGCGCCTCAGGTGGAGGAGGACTCGTCCATTTTCCTCGCTTAGGAGCCATATGCTCAGGCGGAGGACGTTGCGAAACTTGTTGGACAGCAAGTCTTGGTCCAGGTTGAAAAAACTGTGCAGGTGGTGAAAATCTTTCTGCGACTGTCGCACCCTTAGGTCGGGATTGATTTCCAACGGTGTACGGCGTTTGAGGAGGAAGGTTAGGGGGTGGCCTTGAAGATGAGTAGGAAGGCGCAGACACAAGATCTTCGTCTTTTCGCTCCTCGCAAAGCTCAGCGAGAGCGATGATAGCTCTCTCCGGACGAGCAGCAAGCACTCTTGATGCTCGCATGAATTCCCCGCGTATCTGGTGGATGACTGATTGGCACCATCATAATAGTGCGAGAAATTATGAACCACACCGTGTAAAGACCATCCTTTGTGACACATCGCGACACGTTATAGTCCGTCTCGAAAGGATCCTAACAAAAACAGATATGAGTAACCATCTTGAATCGTTAACAAGTTTCCTACCTCGATACAGAGACGGTTTCTTTCTCGAGCATCGTTATATCGGCTTGCAGAAAGCTGGAAGACCCTTAGTATGTGTTCTCGTCTACGGATAGGAAAAAATAAACATACATCGTTTTGCCACCCTTTGAAGTCCTTTTTCAGTAGGCCTGCTCGTATTGAAGCAACACCAGTGTTGTACGAAAAGTCCCGTGAATAATATCGGAAAAAGTCAATCAAGCTAAGTTGGTACCGCTCAGTTTCCCATTATAGAGAAGGAAGACGGGTTACACACAGCTCAGCCACAGTTTCAGTGTTCTCAGAATGCCATCGTTGTCGAAGCAACTCGATGTCATCAAAGAACCTGTTGAGGAGTAAGCGTCCATATTCAAGGTGAAGCAATACAGAAACACGAACCATGTGTTGTACCCATTCAGATGGGTGTCCTCCTGGAAAATAATAAGAGGGCGAACGAAAAGGGCGAAGGAACACATACTTTCGTAATTGGACGTAATGGCGGCATTTGTTGTAGATTAGGTAAAACAGGAGGATTCTTGACATGAACCAGAAAATATATTACAAGGAGAACGTAGCCGTATGATGAAAGGGTCCCTTTGTAAGGGGAGTTAATTTTCCTTTGAGTTACATCATGAGAAGTACGTCCAATGTAGCGTTGACGACAGTAAACTTACCTTCTCTTGCTCCATACTTTAACTACAGAAGAAAGTCAAGCTTTCGATCAGCAACCATACCCGCGAACTGTCGCATTCAAACTTACGGAACAGAACCATGGTCCGTACACGAGTTGGATCGACCATGGCATAGCACATGAGTAGTCGCGTATTCTCGAGCGCTAATCTATTTTCGAAGCCAATATCACAGGCAATTCCGAGAGGTAGACCTGGAGACGGATCGAGGGATAACTTCACGATTGGTATTCGTGCGTGAGGGAGAGGCTTGACGTGAAATTTTGTTTCTACGATACACGTGAGGAATGTGAACGAATGGATATGCAATGGGGTTCTTACCGCGCTCTAACAAGTCCCCCAACATAGTTACAAGGTCCGTTGCAGCGAGCCTCTCCTGAGAGTCGATCAAGCAACACAAGTCCATATCTGACATGGCGCCTCTTCAGATACTGGCTTTCCGAGCGCCCAAAGGACACTCACCAGAATTGCGGAGACTGAAGCCATTCGCAGTGCTGCCGAAAGAAAGCAGGCGGCTGTCAGGCTCTATTGTCCTGATGAGCCTCTCGAGTAGTTTGCGTACGTCCTCCTTGACTGCCATTTCCTCAGGCGTGGGTAGGAGCTGAATGACGAAATCAAAGAGGCACTGGGAGAGGTCAGCAACGAAATGCTGCTTGGAAGCATGCCGCCGCTGCTGGATGGGAGGGGATATGTGGCCGACATCGCGATATTGCTGGTGAACAGCCTGGGGACTCAGTGTCTGGGTGTATGCCATCTGGAAGGAGCAGCCAGAGAACAGTTCAGGCGTCGAGTGGCCTTCAGCGATATGGACTGATGAGGGCCAATAAGCGAATTGGCAACGAAACGGTCTATGGAAGCCAACTCCAGGGTCAAAACAAGATCGTCCCAAAATGGCACCTATCACCATTTACGTATACAACAGTCACAACTCCTCTTATGTAGTCTTCACCACCAATAACGTGCTTTACCGCTCATACTACACTTGTCTAACACGTAAATCTCCATTGTTATACCTGACCATTCCTGAACAGCCCGGTGCAGCATGCAGGAGCACGCCAGCGGTATCGGACGGACCCGTTGGGCGTGACGGAAGATGGCACGGCAAGTGTATGAATCAGGGTGATGGAGATAGTATGGACCGGTCGTGCATACACAATGTCGACAAAGGTCCATCAATTGAATGCACGTTTGACAAGGACGGCAGATTCCCTAGCCAGCCACCAACTTACTTACCAAAAGGATGTGATTGTGATCGGCCATTGAGGGATCACAAGTTCGATTGTCGAACTAACTACGAGTCACGTAGGCGTGAGCGCAAGGGCCTTTTACTCAGATCTGGTGAATTGGGAGATCTAAAGGCGTTATAATTAGTGACCTGCGCTCGTGGATGCAAATGAAACCACGTAGTGCTGCTTATTACGGATATGTCACTTGCTGATGTTTATCGCATCCCTGACGGGGAATTGGACGAAGAACTTGTGCCCGAGAAATGATGGAGTGAAGATCACGGATGAAATGCTGTTGGATTTGAGTCCAGTTATAAAAGATATCTTGTAAGCAAGTTAATAAAACTTAGCTCCAGTGGCGTGCACCTGTGAGACGCTTTAGGGGATGTTATGATAACGACAAACGTTGAGCGTCGTCGAAGGAAGATAAGGACTGTCAAGATCACATGTCGTCTTGATGCAATCGCTGTATAACCACCGTTTGAATTTCGACCACAACTTGAACAAGTTGAAGTGACTTACTGCGTAAGTATGCCCCACCGACGACATAGACAGTAGAAAGGACGTCAAGCGTTACGAATCTGACATACCCTTGCCAGAAAGCAACGACCCCACTTGCGGTTGTACGGGCGCTTTCAATAGACCCATCCCAACCGCCTGAAGAGTTGGCAAGATGTACCAGTCTCGCTCCTGGGCCTATGCATGTCCAAGCCTGGCTGTGATTAACAGCCATGGTGACGATGGTGACGGCCGAGAGGTAACTTCTGACGACCGCATGGATGGCTGGAAAATGATAAGTACATATGGTCATTATGGTCACCGGTCAATGAATAGTTCTGGGACCGCGTTGGGTTGGCGTGCTTTGAGCAGAAGGAATGCTTGATATGTTGCAGAGGCCGATACTGCCTAGCCGTGCTCACATTCCTGATTGTTTTTACTTTTTCCCTTTGAGTTGCATCGACGCTCGAAGTGTAACTTTCTGTGTTAAGGCCGGAATTTGGGTTTGTTTGTCTTGTATGGAAGGATTCAAACATTTCGGACTTCAACAAGTCCTCGTCGTTTTCTGCTGGGCAGCAGACTGGAGGCGTCCAGTCAAGCCCTCTTAATCGTTCTATTTCATTCTTCTACATGGCTTACTTTTCAAAGCCACAGTCTGCCGCGGTCAAGATTGTAAAGCCTACTAATGATGATGAGCCAGTGAAGCAGCCTCAGCCGCGCAAAGGTCGGGAATCAATAGCCTCGTCTTTGTGGGTCCGGCTAATTGTGCGTGTGCTCTAGATTCTGTACAGCGGCAATGTAGAAATGTTGTGATCTATGGGTTGGTCCATGTTCTCTTTATCCGAGCAAACGGAATTGAAGGACTCATCGTTGTATCTAAGGAGTTGTAAATATCAAGATAAAGGTTGCGCTTACTACCATCCCCCGGTGGGTACCCTTTATAGCCTCTGTCAAGCTATGTATTCAGTTACATCTACGCGCAGCCGCCAGATGCACGTCCTGCGACTCCACAAGGGTATGTTGCATCTCAGCAACATACCAGTCGTTTAACACCACTACAGACCTCGATCGGACTCTCCTATTACAGGCACATTAATCGCTCAGGCGGTCAATGCGCCTGTATTCGTGCCCAAAGCTACTGTTGCCGTTCCAGCTGTGGCGACGCCACCACCCATGACGATCTCTCATGAAATCGCCGCTGCATCGTAAGCGAGGTCATATTGCGTATTTTCTGGGCTGATTTTCGTGTGTTTAGATCTGCGCCTCAGTCTCCCGCCCCGCAAACAGAGGAGTATCACCAAGACTATCCAAGCCATGAATCTTACGACAACTACGACTACCAGCAGGGAGAGGCGGCTATGGTTGAAGGTGTATCGGAACAAATGGATCAGGTAAGTTCTCCCCAGTTATGGATGAAGCTGTTGCATTAATCCGTTCCAGATGGATATGCAGTACTATGACGAGCAAGCATATCAACACTACCAGCCCGAGTACGACCAAAATGCTCTGGATGCCGCTTATTATACAGCTCCGCCTGTGTTTATACGTCAACCGGTGAGGACATCTTTTTAACAGCACACGTAACTATTCATGCTGACAATGGATACGCCTAGTTAAATTATCACCTGTACATACCTACCACGTACCCTGATTTCGCCTCGGCAGAGACCAACACCCATTTCGTTCCTCCTTCTTCGGAACTTCGACAATTGTTGCAGGTCCGGAGTGAAACTATCCATAACATAGCCCCAGCAGGTGGGTTCGGCATTTTAACATCCATGTTGTCGAATTTGTCAACGACAAACAATCCAGGCCTGAAGCTTCCTGAAGAACTGCAAGGTTATCATACCCTAGTACCTCTTGAACCTTCAGGGACCGGTGTGGAGCGGAGAAAATTTGGTAACTGGTATTCGACTGTATACCGAGCCATCCGGTCCTCAGATGGCTTGCCGTATGTTCTTCGACGCATTGAGAGTGTGTGCTTTCGGTTATTGTTACTTGAGCTATCCTCATCTATTTTAGATTTCCGTCTTACGCGCCAGTCTGCCTTTGCTCCGATCGAGGTATGGTCAAGCCTCCGACATCCGGGGATCATTTCAGTCCGGGAAGCGTTCACAACCCGTTCTTTCGATGATAACTGTATGCTTCGGAGTGTCTCGCACAAACCCTATCTCATCATTATGCATCAGCTCTCGTTGTCGTGTACGCATACCACCCCAACAGCCAAACGCTCTTCGACGCCCACTTGAAACCGAAACCGCCGACTTATCAGTCAAGGTACCAGCATGGGCGGCAACAGCTGCTGCTCCAGGCACAGTCTACGGTGATCGCGGAACGCACTATTTGGTCTTACATTGTCCAGATTGCATGTGCTGTCAAGAAAGTCCACGACCTAGGTCAAGCTGTCAGGATGATTGATGTCTCGAAGGTTTTGCTGACAGGACAAAATCGGTGAGACTTGTCCCCTTTTGTTGGTTTGTCAAGTCCAGGCTTACCCCACGTATAGCATCCGCATAAGCTCATGCGGGATCGTGGATGTTTTGATGCACGACACGGTTCAGGATATGCTTACTCTACAGCAGGAGGACCTCACGATGTTCGGCCGACTGGTGTTCGCACTGTGCTGTAACAACGTCTCAGCGGCTACCTCGGCGCATTTTCAAAAGAGCCTGGAGTTGATTGGGCGGTTATACAGCGCTGACGTGAAAAATGTTGCACTGTTTTTGATTAGCAAGGGTGGTCCACATAGGGTAACGTTTTTCTGGTTTTGAATGGGAAGGTTGTGGCTAATGGAGTTGGGGTGCAGAACGTTGACCAGTTGCTTGATATGATCCGTGGCAAGGTTATGCAGGAACAAGAAGAGGCGCTCAACGCGACGGACCGCTTGGAGCATGAGCTTCAGAGTGAGTTGGAAAATGCGCGTCTTGTCCGGCTTTTGTGCAAATTTGGCTTTATCAACGAGCGCCCCGAGTAAGTGATAATGTATATGATCTCTACCAGTCTTATTTATTTTTTCCCCATAGGTTTGCACGAGAGCCGCGCTGGGCTGAAACTGGAGACCGTTACATTATCAAACTGTTCCGGGATTACGTTTTCCACCAGATGGACGAGCAGGGCAACCCAGTATTGAATATGTCTCATGTTCTAACATGCTTGAACAAGCTCGACGCCGGGACGGATGAGAGGATTATGCTTGTAGCTCGCGATGAGCAGAATTGTCTGGTTGTGAGCTACAAGGAGATCAAGGCCTGCATCGACGGGGCGTTCACGTGAGTCTGACAGGGAGATTGTTTGTGCTATTGCTAATTTTTACAAATGTAGTGATCTGGCTCGAGCGACGACGGCAAGCCAGGCAGCGGCGAGCAACTACAAGCGATAGGTGTGTGCGTGAAGAGATGATAGCTAAAAAAAATGTAGAATCAGAAAAAGACTCGGAAAAACAACTTTGATTTTTGAAGTAAGCGTGACGACAGCAGATCTGGTGTCGTCATTGGAGGACCACAGTGACGTCACGATTCTACTACTTAAATGAAACGCGACACGTTTTACGCACTGACATCTCGTTCTAATGCGACTATCATCTCTCTTCATCGCCATAGGCCTTTCTCTGGCCGTACAAGCCTCCTGGTTTGGCGGAAACAACGAAGGCTCCCCGCCGTATAGTACCTGGTCAACGGCCGAACTCCGACTCTGGCTCGAGGAACACTCTGTCCCAGTACCGAAACACACTACTCCAACCCAAGCAGAGCTCCGCGATCTCGTCGCAGCCCACTGGAACTCCTATTCAGCATGGACGCAAGACCAATACGCCGCGGCGCAGAAAACCTTTGCGGACATCCGCGACTCGACGTTTGAGAAATGGGACGAATCGACGCTTCGTCAGTTTTTGCTCGAGCAAGGCGTCATTGCACCCAAGGGCACCAAGGAGGAATTGGTTCTCCTAGCAAAAGAAAAGTATAAAGCGTACACCGACGCAGCGAGTTCTTTCTCTGCTCGCGCGAGCACGGCTGTGTATGGGGATTCGGCGTATCAGATGACCAAGAGCGCTTCGAGTCTCGTGTCTCAGGCTTCGGCGGCTGTGGCAAACCGGTTTGATGAGAGCAAGGATTATGTCTATTCGTCGTGGGATGAGGCTCAGATGCGGAAGTACCTTGAGAGCAAAGGGCTGTTGAAGACGAAAGCGCAGAAGGAGCACGCGGAGTTGTTGGAGATGATGCATGGTGTGTATGGACGGGCGACGAAGCCGATTTGGAAGGCTTGGAGTGATTCGTATATTGTAGGTTGCGTTTTTCTCGTCTGTATGCTGTTGTTCGCTGATGGGTTGGCTTTTTTACAGCATCACTGGCTCGTATCTCACAATATTATCAAGTCGACTGTGCAGAAGAATCGCGAGTATTATCTTGGGTTGATGGAAAAGTATTATTACGACCAGCTGGACACCGTGTGGTCGACCTGGTCCGATTCTCAGCTGAAACAATGGCTTGTGGAGCATGACGTTATCAAGAGCGATGCGCAGGTCACCAGAGACAAAATGACGAAGTTGATCCAGTTCGTTGATCTCCTTTCATATTTCCATTGGAGGTTCCTAAGTGTGTTTTAACAGGGACAATTACTACTCGGCCAAGGATACATTTTGGCATGCCTGGTCTGATAACCAAGTACGGGACTACCTCGTTGAGAATGGATATATCCGTTCTGACGCTCAGGTCCGGCGCGACGAGTTGTATAAACTTGCGAATGAAAAGTATGTTTGGTCGTCTTATAGTCTTGACCCCGATTAACTTGTTGGTGGTAGGTACAACGACGCCTCTGCTAGGACCGCTGCGTATCTTGCATGGCCCGACGCGCGCCTTCGTGCATATCTAAGGGAGCACGGCATCAGCGAGGAAGTGGTTCCAGGCGACCGTCCTGGGCTTCTTCGTATGTCTTTTTTTTTTTTTCGCTTCACGTGCAGTTTGGTAACTAGAGTGAAACAGAGGAGACTCGCATTCGTTGGGTCCAAACACAGACTCGCGCCGAAGCGCTGCTAGCCAAGATCCAAGAGCTGGTGAATGACAGTGTGTATAAAACTGAAGACGTTCTTTCGCGCGTGTTGAGCGTTCTTAGTGGGGGATGGGTCGAGGTGAGGGATCGCGTGACGAATGGGTATGATGTACACCAGCCAGTGGAGACGGCTGAAAAGGCGTATGAGGAGGCGAAGAAGAGTGGGGAAAGTTATAAGGAGGATGTGAAGGGGAAGGCGAAGGAGGCGAAGGAGACGGTTGATGAGAAGGTTAAGGCTGGGCAGAAAGCTACGAGCGAACTTTGAGGTTGACGCAGGGGGGTTGAATGGCATTGGTACTGTACTTTAGCTACATAGTTGTGTAAGAGTAATACACGTGGGCGTATCGAATTCGAGACGATTTGAACGATGAGGTTCAAAGATATCGTTAGAAGCAGAATGCTCTGATGGGAAAGACAATTGGCGCGTAGCTGAGATCAAGTAAGTAACGACGTTGACACACTATAAATATGCGGGGTGTATACAGAGAAACACGTGTATTCAGTGAAAATCAACATTTGTGTTTGCGAAAGTTCAAAAACCATACCCCTCAATCTACCCGCTTATTCGAAACACTCCCCGTCGCCTTGTTGTACTCCGTCGCCAAGCGGTTGTATTCCTCCGAGTTCTGAGATGCCTGCTTTTTGAGAATGTCAAAGTCCTGAGCCTTCTTTGCCCATTCCTTGTCTTTTTGCTGATATTCTTTGAGTTGTTTTTGCAGTGCGGCTATTTCCTTTGCGGAGTCGGTGGAGGTGTTCGGTTGCTGTGTATGTGATTAGTACAAGAAGGGAAGGATAGGGATGGAGATGGAGATAGACTGACTGCTTTTTTGAGCTTGGCGTATTCTTCTTGGGTATGGATAAGGTTAAGCATGATGTAGAACGTCCGCGTGAGGACGAGGGAGAGGAAAAGACAGAAACCGGTTAGATAAGTGTTGCGTTGTGAGCTTGGATGGTGATAAGCTGGGGTATATGAGAGAATGGGATATGAAACATACTAGAACTTTCGTGCAGCGAGGTTGGTCTCGGCGCTGGTGCCCGTGGCGACTGGACCTTTGCCTGACCTGGCCAAGTCAGACTCGGCTGTGACGCGGAGCATGCGTTGAAGGGCATCTGCGAATAGAATAGCGACGAAACTTTTGCGTTGCAGGATGTCAGAAAGTGTTGTAAGAGGCACACGAGACTAGGTGAGACTGACATGAAGGAGATCTTGAGGCCATATGCGATTTTTGCGATGATGAAGGACTCTGAGAGGAATTTGAACAAGCGCTTGCGGACTGCGTAGGGCAGAGGGGCGACGAGGATGCAGAATGTTATCATCTAATTCAGTGCTGTTGTTAGATCGGAAATAGGGAAAGAATGGCGGACGACGTACCTCTGCTGCGAGGAGCAGAAAGGTGAGAGAGTAGCTATATACAAAGGTCAGCAGTGAATCTACGCAGAAAATGAGAAAACATACTAGATAGTCATGGCGTCGTGGTTCAGAGTAGAAAAGCAAACCTAACACTCCACCGGTTCGCGCAGCTTGATGCTTGGCTTGACGTCATGACACGTCTCGACCCGAACCAAATTCAGCAGCTAAACCGAACCGATCACTGACGCAAGCGCGTTTTGACGCGCCCACATTCTCTCATTTTAACCACAACACAATCTACTGACCATGGCACTGATCCCCGTACACATCAAGCACGCAGGAAAGACGTACGACCTCAACCTCGACCCCGATCTCCCACCAAATGTCTTCAAAGATGCCGTATACAACGCTACAGGCGTTCCTTTAGATCGTATGAAGGTCATGGTTAAGGGTGGCACACTCAAGGTTTGCTCTTCCTCTTTGTTTTTGAAAAATAATGATCATTAATGTATGTTGAAGGAGGACTCTTCTTGGAAAAAGATCGCGCCCAAAGCTGTGAGTGGGCTCCAAAAAGTGTTAGGAGAAGTTGGTCGAAGAGTAAGATCTAGGGACAAACGTTCATGGTTATCGGCGCTGCTGGAGACCTGCCAAAACCACCTGCAAAACCTATTGTTTTTCTCGAAGGTACGACTATCGTTTTCTATATCTACACATCTAACGCGTAAAATAGACATGGACGACTCAGAATTAGCAGAAGCAGTGAGTATATCGTTTCTTCTTCCAGCAATTCGACCTCATCCTTATCGTTTAGTTGGCAAAACCCGTCGGCTTACGCAAGTATGTCCCCTCTATCGCCTATCCAACCTTCATCCAACCCTGACCAACAACAGTCTTGGGAATACATGCTACATGAATGCGACTGTGCAGGCCCTTCGCGCCATCCCTGAGCTTCAAGTCGCTCTCACCGCGTATGTCGCTCTTAATTTGCATCTACTTCATCTTTGACACATCTCTAGTCCCGCCCTACACTCAACTACACCTTTACCCGCCTCCCTGCGCGATTTGTACCACAACATGTCGCGTACAACGGACAGCATCACGCCCATAGGATTCTTACAAGTTCTCAGACAGGTATTTCTTTTCCCTTATGAGATATGCGTTGTTGCTCAAGTATCTATCTGTCAAGGTCAACCCCCAATTCGCTGAAGTTGACCGTAGCGGGAAAGGAGGGATGATGGGTGGTGCAGGGGGTTATGCGCAACAAGGTCCTTCATCTTTCCACCGTCTTCCTCCTTGATATACAAGCTTAGATCTCCACATAGATGCGGAAGAATGTTATCAAGCCATAATCAACACTCTCCGTAACGTCCCAGGGCTCGATGCATCTGGCAGCAGCGTCGCTGCACATGGTGGCACCGCTGCAGCCCAATCTTCGATCGGAGAACGCAAACTGGTGGACCAGTATTTGATGGGCGAGATGCGTCGCGAGCTGACGTGCGACGAGGCCCCAGAGGAACCGGCGTCAGTGAGCACCGAACAGGTGTTGAAAATTGAATGTAATATTATCAATACGACCAACTTTATGCTCACGGGAATTCTGAATGTGCGTTCTCACCTCTTTTCCTTCCCCCTTGGCTTCCTTTGACTATTCGATTACAGTCCCTTGACACCAAAGTCGAAAAAAACTCACCGACATTGGGTAGACAAGCGATATACAGTCAAAAATCACGATTGACGCGCTTGCCTGGCTATCTTACTGTACACATGGTGCGGTTCGCATGGAGAGCTGACATTGGAAAGAAGGCGAAGATCATGGTAAAGTCTTTCTTCTCGTCTTCCTTGCCTGCGCCTGCCTTTGACTGACAAACCTTTCTCTCAAAAGCGTAAAGTGAAATTTCCACTCGAGTTTGACGCGCTCGACCTAGCTACGGACGAGCTTAAAGCAAAATTGCTTCCTGTCAGCCGGAAACTCAAGGAAGTGGAAAAGGAGAGGATGGAGAGGAGGAAGGTCCGGAAGAGGACTAAAACTGTTCCCTCTTCTTCGTCCGCTTCTACTTCAGCTGATGCGGCTGTTGTTGCGGCTGGTAATGCTGCGACGGGCGACGTGGAGATGGCTGACGCTGCTGCTGCTCCTGCATCGACTGAAGTGAAGGGTGGTGATTTGGAGGCGGAGGGCGTGTATCGGGAGAAGGAAGCCAAGGAGCTGGCGGAGCTCGTAGATCCGTCTGTTAAATCTGATGTGGGGTGCAGTGCGACTGGGTTGTATGACCTTGTTGGTACGTCCTTCCATTTATTTCATTTACTTTTGTTCTTTCCATTTGCGATCCGTGTACACTTTTTCTGTCCACAACCTCTGTTTCAATTTTAACATTATTCTCTCTCTGCCAAAGCATGAAAAGCTAACATTTAATTCATCATCCAGCCATCGTAACACACAAAGGCGCAGCCGCCGACGCAGGGCATTACATCGGCTTTGTGAAGAAGAGCGTGTTCCACGCTGCAAAAGGCCAAACGCAAAACACATCATCACCCGATGGAAGTGGCGATGGCAACGGGAATCCCGTGTCCTCGCTCGAGCTGGGCGAGGACGACGAGGATTGGTACAAGTTTGATGATGAGAAGGTGTCGATTTTCCCGAAGGAGAAGTTGGCGACGCTGGATGGGGGTGGGGAGGATTCGTCTGCTTATGTGTTGCTTTATAGGAGTAAATCGTTGGATTGATAGATGTTTGGGTCTTTTGTGAGGTTGCTGTGTGTAGGATTGGAGGATATGGTTTTGGAAGGCATGCATAGAGAGAGGGCGTGATTGAAAATTCAAATACTTGCTTTGATTTTAGGCGAGGTACTTGTGCATGAGTAGTAAGATACTTGGACGGACGATCATTGGTCTATAGGATACTGCAGAAACCAATCTTTGCTGGATATGAAGATACCGTGGTCAGCAATTCATCTACCACTTCGACCTTTTCAGATGTATCAACTAAAATTGGAGTCAAGACGATCCAAAAAGACAGAAATAATGGGATACGGCGGTGACCAACGTGATGATCATCTCAATGTTATTATTCGTTCACTAATTTAGTCGTCCAATGAGTTCCTTGAATTCTGCAGCCGTAAAATTCCAACTCGACAGCAATTCATCCTCACTTCCCTTCGCTTTCCTTTCTGCCTCGAACCATGTCTTGAGGGTTGCCTTTTGTGTACGCGAGAGAGCACCACCACACGTAACAGCATATGTCTGAAGCAACCTGAACCACCAGTTAGTTAAGCGACCCAACATTTTTGAAACACAAGCGACAAAACCACGAACCTTACACCCTTCTCTTCAAAATCTGGGTCGGCCTCCACGTTCTCTCCGTCTTCACCAAAGGGCACTGGGGACGTCACGGCGTTGATGACCGCGTCCAGTATATTGTGCTCACGCAGCGCAGTGAATGTATACTGGCATGTATTGGTCCGACTTGGGTTAGCGAGATGCGCTGCGTGTGAGTTGGGGTGGATCGGTGCAGCCGAGGCGGGTTGGTCGTCAGGTGTTAGAAGGCTTGGGCCGTCAGTAGCGGAAGGCGGGTGGGTTGGGTCGTCTTCAATGAGTTTTGGTAGGTGGAGGAGTAAGTCCGAGGGGGAGGTTGGGATGAGGAGGGAGTGGAAGAGGAATATTGTCTTTCGGCGAACGGAAATTTCGGGATCTAAAGAACATTATTAGTGTCAATGAAATGAGATACGAGTTCTTGCGAAGTCCACTCTACCTTGGAGGGCTTCGCGCAACTTTGCCCACCCATCGACTTCCGGCCTGCCGAGTTCTACGACGGCAGCAGCGTTATGCTTCAGAAGCCCAGAAAGCGCGTATATGACTTTAGAACGGATTTGTAGTGTCGAGGAGGGCGATGGGGTGAGGAAGGAGACGAGGGTGGGGAGGGGTTGGTATTTAAGGTACTAAAAAGAGTCAGTGAACCTATGTATGTCTCGGACATTAAGATAGAGGGGGACGCACTACATCTTGTGCTGCTGGATTGTTTTGGACAGATGTCCCAATGACCCAAAGCACCTGCATTCTAATTTCTAAAGAGGCGTCGGAAGTCAATATGGACTGCAGTGGTTCCCAAAGCCGCAATTTTTCGAGGTCTAGCTTGGGAAATGAGCGCGTTATTTGTATAGTCGAGAATAGAGACGAACTATTGGCATTATCAATCTGTTCAATCAACTTGTGGAAAACAAACAGTCAGTCAAACTCGCTCGAGCAAAAAGAAACAAGGCGGAGACGAACCATCTCAAGGTGGTCCAAAGCATTTATCCGGTCGTCCTCGCTCCGAGTAGCATCAATCGCAACGGCCATATCCTCCTTCATCAACTCTGCATCGGGCTTGCCTAATATCATGTCAATGATCTCCGGGTTTAGATCCTGCCTCTGAACAGGTGGACGATCGCCAGGCGCGCTGTCTAGCGGAGTGGAATTCTCGATTGACCATCGTAAAAGGGAGTCCATTGTCGTGGTTGGGAGATGAAAGGGTAACGTTGAGGAGGATGCATTTTCTCAATCTCAGTGGAATGTCCTCGAAAGCTATCTCGAACACGTGATCACACAGCGGAGGTTTAATGCAAACTTTTTTTTTGGCGTTCTACGTGGTTTGTTTCTCTGCCACCACCACACCAATGGATGTGAGTCTTCTTCCTCTATTTTCTTCATCTGCCGGTGATGATCCAACGACATACCATACTTTACCACATTCCGAATCATTCTTGTGGAATACTTTATCGATTTCAGCCTTGTCTGAGCAACCTCTTCTCTGATCCTGTCCTTCTCAACCGTTGCTAACTTTCAGACTGTTTCTTAGGTATTCTCGCCTCCCTAATCTGTTACACAGTAATTTGGTGAGTTTGGGGATTCTCTTTCATTCAGTGATGAAATCTACTCGATGGGCGGACACGAATTCTCTTGTCCATACCAAAGTCTCCGGTGTACAATGGAGGCGGGCGGAGAGCTTGTTGATATACATCGAAAACCTGATCCCTTTCTTTTTTCGTCATCTTTCGATGCCGCAAAGCAATGCTAACCACTTCCTTCTTAGTTATTTGCCGCTACTTTTGTGCATAATAAATCATGGCCTGTTCAATGCTATCTCTATTTTCATGTTTGCCCCCGCCTGTGAGAACTCGCGACGACCGCAGCGGTTGTCTGTTCTCCACGACCGTTGCTCACCTATGTCGCGAAACCAGTCTGCCGTGTTATGGTTCGGGAGACTTAAAAGTTATCCTGTTGGACGCGTAAAAAACGTCCTTTGGTTGACCAGAGTTTGAAAACAATCTCCTGGTAGTTAGTTAAGATATCGTTTACAAAATTAATATCGATGCAGATAAGATGAAAAATGAGAACCGTGAGCGCGTGAGCACCCCAGTCCTGATGTCTGTTTCGCCCACAGAAGAAGAACTCAAAGACGCGCTCGTCACTCTCAAACATCAAAACCCATCCCTTGGAATCTCCAAGATCTATGCACTTCTCCTCAGAACATATCCCAATTGGACCGTCAGCGAGAAGCGAACACGAAAAATTCTTCAAAATGAGGGCCTGGTCCTTTCCTCGACTTCAATAAAAAGATCAACGATTGTATATCCATCTTCTCGAGTTATCCCCCAGCTGGATGTTACACAATGGACGAACAAGGTGGAGGTCACTTTCTACGATCAACAGAAAGGAAAAGGCCTCATCGCCACCTCTGATATCGAAGAAGGGGAGGTGATATGGAAAGAGGACCCGTTCATCATCGCTCCTGAGTGGTACATTTTTTGTAGTCAGAAATTGCCCTCAAATTTACTCAAATGCCCTCGAGGACAATAGGGATTTATTCGATTTGCAGCTGAAGTCTACGGCATGTGCGTACTGCACTACCCCTCTCGTTGACTCTCCCATCGCCGGCTCCCCCATCCCATGTCCCGCTTCCATTTCTTCTGCATTTTGCCCTGCGAGGTTCTGTAACCGCCTCTGCCTGTCCCGATCGGCTAAAACCCACCCCTTGTTGTGTCCTGCGCAGAACCCTGCTTCTGTACCGCTTATGAAGTGGACGAAGGATAGGCAGTGGATGGCGCTGCATGCGTTGGCGCAGTGTATGAGCAGAATATTGCTTGCCAGTCAAAAGGACGAGGCGACGCTCAGAGCGGATTGGGAGGTCATGCGTGGGCTCGCTGCGCTAGGCATGGAAGAGCGTTTTAATTATAGCTTCAAATCGTGATGCTTGTCTTTTCACTTTCAAGATTCTGTGCTTATCTTTTCCATGTAGAACCGGAAACGCTGAACCGGACAGGTCATCATGGAAAAAGGCGCACCAGCTATGCGTGCAGGCGTTCAAGGAGCCCAAAACGGTGCCGGAGAAGAAGAAACTAGCTCGACTTCTCAAAAAACCACTTCCCGCAGATGTCGAGCGAGAGCTGTTTGAGTATGATCCATGTTTTCTTAGAAACTTGGGGTCTATGAGTCTAAGTACGCCCGTTGGCGTTGTTCAACGATGGTACACAGCCTAATCAAGTTTCATTTAGATCTCGAAGGCCATGGGGGTTTATACACCCTTCATTCGCATCTAAACCACTCATGTAGACCCAATGCATCCGTCCGGCACTTGGATCAGCGCACCGCGCTCTCGCGCATTACCATCGTTGCGAAACGGCCTATCAAAAAGGGCGAGGAGTTGCTCATTTCCTACGTGAACCCCGAGCTAAGGTATGAAACCAGACAGAGTGAGCTTCAAGGATGGGGCTTTGGGTCATGTCGCTGCCAGCGGTGTTTGGAAGAAGAGAAGCAAGCCAAGGAGAAGCCTGAGGTTCCGGTTCCTTCTGGAATGGAGGATCTGGAGAGCGAGCTGAAAGCTGGGCTGGGGGTGATGTGAATTCTTTCACTTGCGTTCGCTCGATTTGCCTATCTTTCCACGTGGTGTTGCGGTTGGGAAAAGCTTATCGCATGGATGTCTAGGTTCACGACTCCCACAAATGTGGAGAAGAGGATTCAATACTTCAATGTCGAATGAAAAGTTCTCTTTCGAACTACAACCCTGTATCATGATAAGCCAGACTTGGTGTTTTATCAGGAAAGCAATTGCTTTTGGTTCTCAGCGCCTTGTCGATACACTCATCTGACCACCCCAGTTCTGGGAAATTGGAGTCGTGAAGCGCTGATTCCTGCTCTTTGAGATCCGCATCTCGGCAGTCGGCGGAGTGCACCGGAGTTCCGACTCCGCGATGACCACATGCTGACCACATGACTGAGTGACGAGTGTGGCGTGGGAGCGATCATGATCCCTCTGCCAGGTCACAGGGTTTTGTGATCACGTCTTGTCGTGACTTTCACGCCCCCTTCCACCTCCTTGCCAATCCCAAGCAAGTCTTCCAGGCTCCCTCCCCGCCATTGCCGTCCTCGACGACCACCAATATTTTCATAGGCGCATCGACCCTATCGTTCTCCGCACCGATCCAATTTTTATTATCGAACCGACGATAATACTTCCCCTTGTTCATAGTGTTCGACCATTCCCCTGGGCAAATTCGAGGGCACTCCCCGCCAGGTTGAACGCAAACATTCCAGTCCTCGTTAAAGAACACAGAATTCATACAGGAAATTCACACAAGTCGACGAGCATCACCAAATTCCATTCAAATGGCTCCCACTACTCCCGCAACTCACGACTCAGCCCTGGCTCAGCCAGCATCCAACGCAGCCCCCCAAGCAACATCGGCGCTCCCCACCGGCATCGCAGGGGAGATATCCGCCTCTGACCTCGCCGCCATCCAGAATCTGGCTCTCGATCAGAACCAAATCATGCACCTTTTGCGATCGTTGCCCGGAGTGTTCAAACAGGTGAGGATATGTTTTCCACCTTCCTCATTCCTCCTTTCCCGTTCCCGTTGCGTTTCTCCATACTTGAAGCGTCGAGAGCGTCGTCGCATTAATTGGTCTACACGTGACTCATTATTGTCGCGACGGCGAGCACGAGCGCGCCTGACACTAGTCACGAGGAGGGCAACCAACCCTACCTCGCATCTGCATGTCACGTCTTCCTCATGCCGTTACCAAGCGCGATCTAACATGAAATGTGTCTACCTCCTACTCCCAACAGATCCCCAGCAACTCCAATCCCAAGGAAGACGCCGCGCAGGCATTGTCCAACCTTTCGCAGACACCCTTCGTCCCACCACACTTTATGCCTCCTCCCGGTAACGGTCTACCAGGCATTAACGACCCCGGCCCGTCGTCTCACCCCCGCGGCCCACCTGGTCTCGGACAGCTGAGCAGTGTAGCAATGCAGGCAGCCCCAGCGTCCGTTCAGCAGCCTCAACAGCAGTCACCACAGCAATCAGGCGCAGACGACCACAAAGACCACGAAAACGCTTCAGGTGGCTCTGTCGACGGCGGCTCACCGGCGGCGCCGACGACCCCAGCTGCTTCTGCGAGCACGGGCGGACGTAGAGGCGCGAGAAGCGCAGCTATGGGTAGCGATGAGTGGAGTCGACAAAGAAAAGATAATCACGTTCGTGTTTCTTCCGTAATGTGAGACATTGGGAACAGCCACTGATCCTTCTTTTTCTAACTATGCAGAAAGAAGTCGAGCGCCGTAGACGAGGGAATATCAATGAAGGCATCAATGAGCTCGGGCGGATCGTGCCCAATGGTTCGGGTGAAAAGGCGAAAGGCGCTATTCTATCTCGCGCGGTTCAATATATCCATCACCTTAAAGAGAACGAGGCGCGGAACATTGAAAAGTGGACGCTGGAGAAGTTGCTTATGGACCAGGCTATGGGCGACTTGCAGGCCCAGCTGGAGGAGGTGAAGAGGATGTGGGATGAGGAGAGGCTTGCTAGGCAACGTTTGGAGAATGAGTTGGCTGCGTTTAGAGGGATGGGTGGTGCGTCCAAGGAGGACGGTGGCGCGGGTACTAAGCGACGGAGCGTTGATAATCCTTCTGGTGCTGGCGAGTCGGAAGGGGATAGGGATGGGAAGCGACAGAAAACGGAGTGAAGGCGTCTTTTTGTGATTCTTTTCTTCTTTCTTTTCAGATTCTCTCTTCGGCTGTGGGTGACTTTAGTCTCTGCTTCCTCTCTTCTCTTGCGTCTCTCCCCTCCCACCTGTATTATATGTACGATTACCGCCCACTCACCCCCCACTTTTTTCTTTTCTTGGACCCTCTCTTCTTTTTATTAACGTCCAGGGCGTTTTACTTCTGCCTTCTATGCATGTAGTACGTTGAACTAGAAAAATGTTACAATAATGTAGGCGGCAGTTCCAATGAAGGGATAGATTCCCTTTGAGTGTGCTGTTGATTGATAGATCGTCCAACACTCAAATTGAATAAACGGCAGGTCATGAGCGCACAACAATCAGTATTGATTTTCAAAACGTAAGATCATTAAAGATGTCGATATCCAATGGGAAGCAATGATAGTATATAGGTAGCAACTGCGCAAGCACGCGGAAAAAGAAAATCAAGAGAGAAAAAATGTAGATGATGTGCTTGGCGTCGCAAGACGGCGCAGTGATGGTGGCTTCGTTTTGGCGTGCATTAGATGGTTATCGACGGAATTTCAGTTACGCGCTCAGAATATTTCAACGCGTAGTCGCAGCGCAGTACTTTTCGACGACTTGCAAAGTTTTCTTCAAGTCTTTTCAGAAAGAAATTTGATAACGCAGTCAATGTTACGAAGTGATGGTGGCGGAGAAAAGTGAAACCCGGCGAAGGGGCTTGAAGGGGAAGGAGATTAGTATCTTTGTCGACCGGATGACAAAGGCGCCAAGTCAGAGTTGCTGACATTGAAAGAATGACGAAGCCCTTAGCCGAGTGGTGAACTACTTTTAGATCGGTGATCGTATGCCAGTCTCCAACGGCCATGTTCTCCTCCTTCGTCTCCTTTCTCCCTTCATTCAATCCACTCACATCAACAGAACAACAGCCACAACCGTTCAAACAGGATTATCAGACGGACGACGACGAACCTGACCCAGACTCTACCCAAAAACCACCGCAACAAGAGCAGCAACAAGGTGATGAGCAGCCGACTCAAAAGTTAAAGGACAAACCTGCGAATGAGGTTAATCCATTTCAATCCAGCTTCTGTTCTCAAAATTCATCTACTACAAACAGACCTTTATCTTTGTTCGACCACCTCCATCAAAGTCGAACCATCCTTTAAATCTGCAGGTACAGCTCGTACCACCAAACGGCCGTCCACCATCGGGTGTCACACCTACGGGGGATTCCTTTGCTGGTGGTGGGGCTACCCCCACGTCCGCATCTACCTCAGGCCGCAAAAGCACCGACGGCGCTTCTCTAGCCCGCACCTCATCCGACCGCTCTGACGCCTCTTTACCCGTTAATTACGGCTCGTCCACCGCCTCTTTCGCTTCCGTCGCTTCCACGTCTACAACTGCTTCTACTCGTCGGACTATCATTCCACTTTATAATCTTCAAGCTCATAATGTAATGACCAACGTTATCGTTGATGCCGGCACTGATGCCAAGATTGCTAAATTCCAAAAACGCGGTATGGAACTCATAGATCTGGCCGTAATAGAACCTGTAGAAGTCTGGGGTGAACGAGATAAGGAGGCGAAGCAAGGTGGTTTGAGAATTAGTGTTGACGAAATGGGCGCCGTTGTCGCTCTGACACCCAACAAAGGGAGTTTGGCGTCCTCTAGGAATACGGCGGGTTTCCTTCAGCCACGAACATCCAGTAGACCTGCCACACCTTCCGCAGCTTCCTCTGCCCTATCTCTTCACTCAGAAACAGTACCCCTCGCACCACAGCCACAAGTCGTCCTTACACCACCTACGTCTCAATCCACTCACTCCACAGATGCCACACCAACTCCGTCATCCCCCACACCCAAGCCCAGTTCGATGAATCCCAGTGGCAGCAAACGCAACATTTTCGGAAAACTCTTCAACAAGCGGAATGGTACGGCCAAGGATCCCCCTTCCAATGGTGCAGACAGGGCTTCTGCGCCAAATTCACCTGCCTTTGCGACCTTTTCCATGACTCCCGTTAAAGAGCCCACGACGAGAGGTAACCCCACGCCTCTGAGACTGATGTCCCCACCAACATCCCCGAACTCCCAGCAAACAACCCCAACACAACGGGCACCACAGACCCCACGTCCGGCGGATGTAGATATAAGTCCAATCTCCCCCACCCCCACAGTAGCGCCGTCAAAAGGCCACGGTCGGAATCTGAGCCTGACCAACGCTATATCGAGTTCTATCAGAAACAACAAAAACCGATTAAGTGCAGTGATGGTTGACGGTATTGTGAGGAGAGGAAGCCGTGATGGATCACCTAATTCCACCATCGGAGGTTTGCGCGGGAACAACCACAGCGCACTAAGTCTAGCCGGGACTGGAAGTCGCGGCAGCGTGGATTCGCTCTCCCAGGCTGCCTCGCATGGGCTTCTCCCCATCCCTCCAGCTATGGGGGCGCAAGAGGCCACAGTAACACCAAGCCCAACGCCCTCTCGCCAACTCCAACTTCGACCCCCTATCTTGGGCATCCAGCCGACTTTTGTGTCATCAGCCACGACGTCCTCGGATTTGGGGTCCCCACTTGTTACGGGGACCGGGGGAACGACGTTCGAGGCGCAACAGCAGGAAAAGGAGAGCAAACAATCGCTGGCGGGGCAGAAAGCCTTGTTATACGTGTGGCTTGTGCGCAAATGGTTGAAGCGCCGGCCCGCAGTGGATGGCGGGGGTATTTTGGGCCTCCATCTGCCTGGGGCGTTGCTTCCTTCTGCTTCTGCCTACGGGAAAGATGGTGCTGCGGCGTTTAGCCAGCAGCAGCAGATGATAGAGGGGTTGGGGCCTGTTGAGGTTAGGTTTGAGTGGAAGAGGGCCAAGGGGGCTTCTGGAAAGTCTGGGAAGAGGGGGAGGAAGAGCCTTCGAAGGGGGATGGCGGTTTCGCAGGGTGGTGCTGGTGATAATGAGAACGAGGAGAAGCCGAGGGAGGTTAGGAAGGAACGAAGTGTTCCGGAAGATTTGGGTCTTGAGGCTGGTGTGGATCCTGAAAGTAGCAGCAGGAAACAACGGCGGGCGACGATGCAAGTGACCGCGGAAGAAAGACTGAAGTTGGAGGAGAAGAAACGATGGAGTCGGAGGTTGAGTGGACAGAGTTTTAGCACGGGGACGACAACTACGTTGAGCGAAGAAGCGAATGGGCCGCCTGCGTCTCCTGTTCCTTCGCGCAATCCGCAACCTCCATCTTCGCCCATGCCTGGTGGGAAGTCGATGGACAGGGTAGTTTCGGGCTCTCCAGCCAGGAAACGGCTTTCATTGAAGAAAGACCTGGACGATTCAGGGGAATACGATGCAGGCGAAGAAAGCGACCCAGAAGATTCGGAGACGCCTTGGATATGCACCCTGAAGATCCGTCGAGTTGGGGGTGATGCGAACCTTTCACGTACCAGCTCGAGTATGAATGGTCATGAGAATGGGGGACACTCGAAAGCTGCTTCCAGCGCTAACGTTGGCACGGGGATCCTCCGCTTGAAAGTGGGCACGCTGTCTCCGACACCGCATCATCCCAAAGTGGTCGCCATGCTTAAAGTCCCGTTTCCACTCCCTGACGTGGAGGTGGAGAGGATGGGGGTGGTGAAGCGCCGTGGGGTGGGTGCGCCTGCTCGGCAGACTTATGCTGGGTTGACGCTTACGGCGGAGGAGATCAAGGATGTGGTGTGTAGTACTGGCCTGTGGTTGGTTGTTCGAGAGGGCTTTGGAGGGGTTGGAAAGGTTAATCGGAAGGGTGATGGGTGGAGGATTAGAGCGTAGGTGGTTGATGCGATGGGGAGAAGGGGGTGAGTTTGATCTAATACTTACGAATTACTATGCCACATCTCCTTTTTTCTTTTCTATCTTTTTGTTTTTGTCCTTGTTTTTAGTTTTCTGTCTGGTTCTTTCGGTTGTCGTCATATTCATACACCACAGCATTATCCCTACACCCATTTGAACCATTCCCGTTCAATTCACGATCTTCATTCTGTACATATATTACCTTGTATCATGTAAACTGTAGGCCCACAAATTTTTACAATGGGCGTGGAGGCTTTTGTTTTTGGTCAGTCACTTAAGTTGGAGGGAGAGCCCAGGCTAATTATAAACGGTGCGTTGCTAATAATAGACTGGTATTGACATGTGTCGCCCACGCCAAACAATCATTTCAAGAAACCAACCTAGGTGAATGGAGAGTCGGGATACTACCATCAGGACTTCCGCATCGCCGCTTCTCATGTTTAACTATTCAACAAGGACACAGAATGAAAACTTGTCTTTCCCTAGCATAACGATGCTAGCGCACCCCCAAGTCCTTCGCTGGCAAGCAAATATTATAAGTGGCATCGACCTAGCTTACACTGACGTGTCTGTAGGATATCACTCAGAAGACGTCGCCTCCTACTGCACGCCATCAATCTGCTGAGAACTACAATTCGGAGGATGAGGCATTTATTGAAGGACCCGATGAGGTGTGTAAACATATCGATCAGTATACATTTCTCGACTAACATTACTGGGAAGATAAAGACCAATGAACATGGTCAAGCATGGCAAATACACCTATCGGGACTTACGCAAGAGATCATTGAAACGTCCTCATTCCAAATCTCTTGCCCGCCTCCCTTCCTCGCAATGAGACCGCAACGTCTTTTGAATTCCCGAGGTGTGAGCTGATTGTGTCTAGAAGGTCACAAGTCCTGGGTGGAAAACTAGACGTCAACGCGATTCATGAAGTCACCTCCACGAAATTGGCTTATCACTGAGGACCCGAGAAAGGCCATATGCCAGGAAGTTGACCTTGAAATGTCCATGATTTATTGGCTCAGCAATTGGATAAAACTGTTATTCTCTGGCTTATATCCGATTGATCGGTTGCGTTTCAATGCACCACTGGGCTGAATCTCATGGCACCCTCCATGGAATGCCAATGACTTGCATCCAAACAGGTTTTCAGATGTTGGCGTCTGGGATCAAGTTCGAATCATGACTCCTGCCGAACTCAAGCAAATGGGTGATTGCACACGTTGACAAACTTACTAGCCGTCTATACTTTCAGATCGCATGATCAAGGAAATTAGCTCGAACAAAGGATCTCACTGGACTATCCCGAACCATGTCCTCGGCGCAGAATGAACACAGGCAAACACAATTCGATCGTGGCAGCGGAGAAAGTACAACATTTAGAACCGAAATCAGACTCCACAGTGCTTGGACTCTACAAACTCTTCGAGTAACACCATTATGGATGTTTTTGACACTTCACACCACAAGCTTCCAAACACTTGCATCATATTACCCACCAGGCGCCA
Organism: Laccaria bicolor S238N-H82; assembly: GCF_000143565.1. Taxonomy (NCBI): domain Eukaryota; kingdom Fungi; phylum Basidiomycota; class Agaricomycetes; order Agaricales; family Hydnangiaceae; genus Laccaria; species Laccaria bicolor. The sequence goes on from NW_001889880.1 coordinate 810,688, forward strand.
AGTCCTGGCATGAATGTCTTCATCATCTGTGCAAGCTCCAAGTTTCTTTTCAGTGTAGAACTCTCCCACCCAGCCAACCTTTTGGAGGTGACTGCTCCGAAGGTTCCGATCCGTCTGACCTCCTCACAGAGCTTCGCGTCATAATCCTCAGCCAATGCTTTGTCATGCGCAATCCCCGCGTCTTCATGCGAGTCCTCAGCGTGTGGTATGTTCGGGCTGAAACCAGTGATCGCATCCCTGGACTCTGGCACGAAAAGGACGAACCAAACCTCCTGCAAATACTTCATGTAGAAGCGTGGGCCTACTGGAAGACCAACAGTGGTTGCAGAAAAACGGGGTTTGGCGAGCCCAAACTCGCTGATGTCGAGAAGGAGCGTGCATAGTTCGCCTATCATGTAGCCAAAAAATTTGAATGCGTCGAACATCTTTGCAAGGTCGTCGATGGTCGCAGGGAGTGGGTGTGTTTTTAAGGTCCCACCATCACCCTCGGATTCTGAGTCGTCAGACTCGGCGTCTGGCTCCCAGTACTCACCCCAGTGGTAGAGGAGGATGCTTCAGGGACTTTGGTCCAGTCGATGGGGGTGGTGGCGCAAGAGGAGGGTACAAAGCGTAGATCGCTCGGATCACCCATCTTTTGTGAAGACGGACACTAGAGACCTTGAAGGTAGATGAACCTTGTGGGACTGCCTGAGACATCTCAGACTCGGAAAGGAGGCTGTAATCAAAGGCGCACATTTTAGTATGGTCTCATTCTAACACTTAAGTGACTCCATGCCCATTGTAAACTTTTATGCCTACGGTTTACAAGATACACGGTAATCAACGAAATTGGATTTTCGGAACGATAACGAGCAGTGAAGTCTGCCCGAAATTCGTCAGAGAGACTATTCAACACCATACAGAAACGCGAGGGCAGGATTCCCGACCTGAATTCTAGACCCTCAGCGACCACAAAATGGTGGACAATCCCGCGTTGTTAACCTAGATGTTCAGAGGGTTAGATCCAGTTTATCCATATGAGATAGCAATATGCGTGAACTCAAGAAGTAGATGAAGGCTCGAGTGGAGTAGGGAATGTGGAGACAGAGAAGGCGAGCGCCAAACGAATGAAGGTCGAAGCAGAGAGAAAACATACAAAAAGCATATTGTTCATCCATAACGTAACACGTGGCGGCGACTGGTTTGCCTCCAGATACGCTTGGAGGGAAGGGTTAATGTCAGCGCCAGGCGGGGTCCGTAATCCGTCTTTTTCCGCTCTCCATCTACTGTGGGCGGCGATGTGGTTCCGAAGACAATGCCGATACAGAAAATCCTCATGATCTGGTTTTGAGCGGAGATTCGACCTGGCCTGAGGATCTGTTTTCTTGGTGAGACGACTTAGACGTTAGTGATACACATAGTGCGACACAGAAAGAAGACGGGAACGAGAGGAAGCATTGGGGCGAGTGCAGGAGAAAACAGAAATAGGACACTAAGGTCCGTAACGAGAGAAAGAACGTGAGGGGACAAGCGAAGACGGATGAATCACATACCAGATATGTAGACTCTAACCTCAGCCAAGTTACCTAATAGGTCTGGATCAAGAACCGGTCTCTTCCTCGAGTCCCAGATCCAAGATGATTTCCATTCATCGCAGAGTATAAACCTTCTACGTTGGAGAGCTTTATAGGAGGTGGAAGACAAAGAGGCGACTGCTGCCTAGGGACGACCTATCGCCGTGGAAGGGAGAAGGAGATGCGTTCGGAGATCAATGTCAGGCTAAGGAGTAGATAAATGACTGCTTAGAAAGGAGCAATAGGTCGAGAGAAGAAAAAAGACACACGACTGCCACCACAGCCAGTGAAGGGCTCACGTATTCGTTCGTTGTCCAAGTATGCGGCAGGTTGGGAGCAATATAGGTACGATGGCGTCGATCCCGAGTCCCTGGGGGTGGATGAGGGCAGTGAACGGACGGCTAAAGGGAAGGCTACACACCATGATTCTGTACGAGGACTTTCTGGATGAACAGTGACTTGCCAACTTGGTGGTGAGTGGGTTTTCGGGTCCTTCACCGACAAAGATAACAAAGAGCTAGAGGAAATTTAGGGACGTAGATGGCTGGGACAGGAAAGGGGAAACCTACGATGAATTCGTGCTAGGTGCACCCGTGTGGCAACAGAAGAAGTTGGAGGAAGGAATAACGTGGGAAGTAAGCTGTACGCCCATCTCGTCTCTTTGAGTCTACAGTCGTGGACAAGCAAAGCCCACTAATTTGGTATCTTGGTAAATAATGTATCTAGAGCTGAGATTTTTCCAGATTCTGGCTCAGATTTGCGAAATGCGTCGAAAAACGCACCTCCGATGTTTTTCCCACGAGGAATTGGTGTGGCCAAAATTTTGGACCAAAAAACTGCAACATTTGGGGAGAAAAACAGGTCAAAACCGGCCAGAAATTATCGAAAGTTGGTACCTGTGCTGGGCTTCGGCTGGAAGCTACTCAGAAAGGGCAAAGAATCTATCAGAAAGGGATTTCCCTGCATTTCGAAAGCCTAGTGTGATGGAATTTCTTAGTCCCGTGATAGATGTCACATCAAAAAGTGACTAAGTGCCCAATTTGGGTCAATGTTTGGCAATTTTTTCCAGAAGAACCGCTCGATAAATTGTTTCGAAACTTGATGGGCAGATTGTTCTCCGTGAAAGGAAGCGATTCCGCTATTTTTCATATTTTTCTTGGCACTTTTTGGTGTCCGGCCAAAAATCTAGGGTCTATTTTTGTATATGGCCATTTTCTCCAAAACGGCTCGTGAGACTTGGCTGAAATTTGGCCAGAAGCTTCCCTCAACGTATCTGCACGTTTTCCGGGCACTTTGGTAGCCATCAATAATTTCCATTTTTATTAGTGGGCTTTGCTTGTCCACGACTGTAGCCTTTATCTACAACCTTCATCTCAACCAACTTCCACCAAACCTCTTTCTTGATCGACAAGCTTCAATCAACCTCTACAACATCTCGTCACCATGCCAGAGTCAAAATTACCCTCCGATAGTTATAACGAATCAGATAGTCCTTCCATCCAAGAGCTAGGATCTCATATCGTGGGAGCTCGCGTACGTATCACGAATTAGGGAAATATCTTTTGTGGTTGTTAACAATATTTATACAGACCCCAGTTGGAGAAAGTGACGCTACCAAAGCCAGTGCACAGGAGAGCCCTCAACTAGTACATCCTTTACCTTTACAACATTCAATGCATCACGGTAGGCTAATGAAGAGCAGGTCACAGATATTGGCCCAGCTGGACGCACAACAGACATTGATGGGAACACTATCGCTACCGATGTAAGTAAATGATGTTGTCTCACTTCTTGAGATTGTGATTAAAATGACCTATACTGCAGGAGCTCGAGGATGATGTGTCTGGAATGATCAATCTTGCTGTCTCGCTCATGGCAGAATGCAAGGCAGGGTTATCGCTTTCAGAGCTAAACAATGTGGTCTTCCTGTTCCGTCAAGTTAAAGATAGCCACCCAGCAACACACCTGCTCCACCGTGCTGCCAAGAGAGATCTTGCCTCCGTGTTGGGTGTCAGATTCATGTATACCAATCACAGACATGATTTGATGGAATCTTTGACTCTTCACAATGAGATAGTCAAGGGTTGGAATTTAGACCAAGAGGCAAGCCCTGAAGTGAGTGTATTTCATTCTTGACAACATATATTAGCTTAGTGAAGAATAAGACCAATACTGCTATCCAACTAGAGGACAAGACAGACACAGAAGTCACATTGAACCTGGCAAAGGGATTGTTGACAAACTTCCAGAAGTCAACTTCCCTTCACATTCTGAATGACATTGTCTTCCTTGTTCAACAGGCACTTCCACAATTATCAGCTGCATCTACTAGCTGGTTCATTGCATTAACAACTCTGGTTGATGCACTATATGCCCGCTTTAACCATTCCTATAATCTGACCGACCTGAATGAAGCAATTTCTAGTTTGCAAGATGCTAGCAAATGTTGCATGAAGCCAGATCAGCAAGAATCAAACATGAACTTCCGGATCTGTGGGCTGTTAGCAACACGATTCGATTTAATGGGGGATATTTCTGATCTTCCAACAGCATTGGATTCAACTATCAGAGGCACTAAAACTTCCACAGGTATTCTGGAATCACTTAAATTCGCCAATCAACTTTGTAAACAGTTCACAATGTCAGGTAACATGGCTTACCTAAATACTGCAGTGACACTTCTCAGGAGAGGGATTGCAAAACTACCTCAGGGAAGTGAGAATCATGCAGCTGTTGTCAATAATCTTGCAAATGCACTGTTGACCCGATTTGAGCAAGGAGGTCAGCAAAGTGATCTTGATGAAGCCCTTTCTCTGCACAGGCAAGCTCTCAAGCTCCAACTTCCATCCCATCCCAATTGATTCAACTCGCTCAACAACCTTGCAAATGCACTGTCAACCCGATTTGAGCAAGGAGGCCAGCGAAGTGATCTTGATGAAGCCATTTCTCTGCATAGGCAAGCTCTCAAGCTCTTCCTTCCACCTCATCCCAAACAATCCAGCTCACTCAACAATCTTGCAAATGCACTGTCAACCCGATTTGAGCAAGGAGGTCAGCAAAGTGATCTCAATGAAGCCATTTCTCTGTACAGGCAAGCTCTTGAGCTCCGACTTCCACCCCATCCCCTGCAATCCAGAGGCACACTCCACAATCTTGCTTCTGCACTGGTGATTCGATTTGAGCAAGGAGGTCAGCAAAGTGATCTCAATGAAGGCATTTCTCTGCACAGGCAAGCTCTCCAGCTTTTTCTTCCACCCCATCCCTTTCGATCCAACTCACTCAACAATCTTGCAAATGCACTGTGGACCCAATTTGAGCAAGGAGGTCAGCAAAGTGACCTGGATGAAGCCATTTCTCTGCACAGGCAAGCTCTTGAGCTCCGTCTTCAACCCCATCCCAATCGACCCACCTCACTAAACAATCTTGCTTCTGCACTGTCAACCCGATTTGAGCAAGGAGGTCAGCAAAGTGACCTTGATGAAGCCATTTTTCTGCAAAGGCAAGCTCTCGAACTCTTCCTTCCACCCCATCCCCTTCGACCCAGCTCACTCCACAATCTTGCTTCTGCACTGTCAACCCGATTTTGGCGAAGAGGTCAGCAAAGTGATATTGATGAAGCCATTTCTCTGCACAGGCAAGCTCTTGAGCTCTTCCTTCCACCCCATCCCCTTCGATCCAGCTCACTCCACAATCTTGCTTCTGCACTGTCAATCCGATTTCGGCAAGTAGGTCAGCAAAGTGATCTCAATGAAGCCATTTCTCTGCAAAGGCAAGCTCTCAAACTCTTCCTTCCACCCCATCCCCTTCAATCCAGCTCACTCAACAATCTTGCAAATGCACTGTTGACCCAGTTTCAGCAAGGAGGTCAGCAAAGTGATCTTGATGAAGCCATTTCTCTGCACAGGCAAGCTCTCAAGCTCCGGCTTCCACCCCATCTTGACCGATCCAGCTCCCTTCACAATCTTGCTTCTGCACTATCAACCCAATTTCAGCAAGGAGGTCAGCAAAGTGATCTTGATAAAGCAATGTCTCTATTCCTCGCTGCTACCCAATACCCATTCCAATCTCCATCAAATCGCCTCCGTGTTGCAAGGGGGTGGACACGTTGTGCAGATAGAAATCAACATAGCTCTGCAATTGATGCTTATGAAGCTTCCATACAGGCTTTACCACGGGTGGCTGCTCTGAGCTTGGATGTAGCATCACGACAGGACGCCATGACTGCAGGTAGTGATGGCTTAGCTCGGGATGCAGCTAGATGTGCTATTCGCTCTGGATGTATAGACAAAGCCATAGAACTTCTAGAAGCAGGACGAAGTATCTTCTGGTCACAGGTTCTATCTCTCCGCTCACCCTTTGATCAACTTCACAAGATTGCACCGGAATTGGCAGATAAGCTACGAAGTATTGCAACTAAGCTGGAGATTGGGTCTCATCGTGATGTTTTTTCTGAGATTTCAGACAACAGAAAGAAGTTGTCTATAGAGCAGGAAGCAGCCCGACTCAATCACCTTAACCAAGAATGGGCTCAATCTATTCATGAAGTTAGGAAATTGAGTGGATTTGAGGACTTTCTATGCCCATCCCGTCTATCCTCACTCAAAGCAGCTGCATCAGAACATCCAGTTGTCATTCTCATCGCAAATGATGATGAAAGCCATTGCCTCATCATGACATCAACAATCATTCATCACATCCCTCTTCCAAACTTAGGCACTCCAACATTGAAGGAACTTGTTCATAAGATTCAGATAGCTGGCTCTCAGTCACCAATATCACGGTTGCTCATTGATCAAACCCAAGACATAAATATAGAGCTTCTGGAAGAAGAGCGAGCAGGGAGGGTTAGCAGCGATACTCAACTTAGATCTTCAGATGACCTGTTCAAATCCGTTTTGAGGATGCTGTGGGATGAATTGGTGAAGCCAGTCATTAATGTTCTCAATATTAAGGTCAGTCAATATATTTCTGCAAATGATCAACCTACTCACAAAATATTATAGAAATCGGACAAAATGACTGTTCTGCAATGGTGCCCAACTGGTCATTTTACCTTCCTCCCCATCCATGCCGCAGGCTGCTATGATGACAAGCTAGCTATTGATTGTGCTCCAGATTACTTCATTTCCTCATATACTCCAACCATAGGGGCACTTCTGGCTTTGGATTCAGCTCCTGATTCAGCTCCCACCACCCAATCATTCCAAATGATGGCTGTGATCCAATCTAAAGGGCTTCGTTATACAAGAATGGAGCTAGAAAACATTCAACGACATGTACCCTCCGAAGCTCTCATCAAATTAGGAGTTCCCGAAGTACCTGCTGGAGTTGAAGCCGTTGCCTCCCATCTTTCGAGTGTGTCTATCGTTCACTTTGCATGCCATGGGAATCAAAATCCACAAAATCCACTTGACAGTGGGCTCACACTCGATGATGGGCTACTCCGAATCTCGAGAATCATGAAGGAAAAGATGCCAAATGGATCACTTGCCTTTCTCTGTGCCTGCGAGACGGCTGTAGGTGATCAAAATCTACCAGATGAGGCAATGAGCATAGGTGCAAGCTTGATCTTTTCCGGATTTCGGCGGGTCATTGCTACTATGTGGTAGGTTGTTCTTAGCATTTTTCCCTTGGAAATACATTCTGAGAGTGTTTATTGGGCTAGGAAAATGAGTGACGAAGACGGACCTACCATTGTGGATACATTCTATGAAGAACTTTTCTCTGGCAGTCCTGATGGAAGACCAGCTCTTAAACCTGATATGACAAAGTCTGCCCTAGCCCTTCACCTTGCAGTCAAGAAACTCCGTTCACAGGGTGTTCCATTCCGACGTTGGGTTCCCTTTATCCATATGGGCAAATGATATGGGTACAATATAATACATTTTGCCAGTATACTGTATGTTTCGACTCCGTTTGGGATATTTTTTGTTTCTCTAAGGCTGCCTGCCCTCTTTTGTTAAAAACGATGTCAATAAAATGCGAATCAAGATAATGATCTATGATATTTAGCCGTGAAAATAAATGAGTCATATTGTCTTCGCAACTGTGTCATTACCACCGTGCCCTAAGGCTATGACAACCGAGGAACCAGACAGAAAACGAAAAGAACGAAAACAGAAAAAAATTGCATCGTTTCCACTCGTTGTTTCCGGCTGGTTTCAGCATCTACATTGGCCTCAAAACCCAATTCTTCCGGAGCCCTACCAGCTGGTGTTTACTCTCCTTCTCCTGCTGATGCACCCACAACGTCGTGCCCTCGCTCCCCGTAACAAGTGGGGACCCAAATCCGGGGTCGTGGCTGATGACACAAAAATCGCATGGATACCCAGGATAGGGAATCGAAGTCGGAGTTGTGGAGAAGGCGCTGAGCTTGATCTTACTGTGGACTCCATAGCTGGATGGATGGGAAGAAGCCCCTGCTGCCCTTGGGAGGGGCAGTCTGGGAGAGTGAATCCACGCTGCCGAGACTTCCAGTTCCGGCCAAATTTAGTGCACTGTGGTTGTTCCCGCACAAAGTGGATTTCGGCGATCCTTCACGACTTTCTCTCCTCACGATACCGTCACCCATCACTGCACTTGATCGGTTTTTAATGGAACTTGATATAGCATTGGTCAGGCTCAATTCCGACTGTGGCCTTTGGATGGCGCTACTGGGGGAGCTTGGACTTGGATCTACATCCGCGGGACGTGGGGTCTGGGGTGCCCGTTAAGTTGGGTTTATTTGCTGGGAGGCCGGGGATGTTGGTGGGCTCGTTGTGTGTTCTTTAGCGGGAAACATGGAAAGGTCCGCAAAGGCAGGTAATTTTAGTGCGGAAGCCCTGTCTGCACCATTGAAAGGGGAATCCTTCGTCGTAACACTCCGGCTATTGAAGACTTTCGCGGTGGCTGCCGCTGGGGTTCATCAAACTGAGCTTTTGTGTGGAAGAAGACGGAGTTGGGGTGAACTGAGTGAACTGAAACGTCGGTGGTGAGGATGACTTGCAGCTGTGGTGCAATGGGTATTGTTTCTGAGTGAAGGGATACGGCGGAGGAAGCTGCGAAAGATGTGGCGGGTCTACTGGATGTTCCTGGCTGAAGGAAGCCCGCCGCATTCCCAAAGGTCGCCAAGCTCCCTTTGTTGGGTGTCACTTACTTCGCCTCCCTCTACAAACTTCTACAGGTTCCATTACAGCCAGATTATGAGTTCCATATCGCGTTTTTGGAATTCAGAAATTTTGGCGTCAGTGCCAGCATCAACGATACCATTGGTCATTACATTATGGGCTTGAAGATTGTAAAAAGGAATGATAGTCGGGCAGGTAGAAACGGTTGTCGAATTGGAAACGACAAGGACGACCGTTTCGTCGGTAAGAGCACTATTGTGCTCGTACCCACCCGTGGGTACGACATCCAATGGTGGACTGAGGGTACGAGCTGTACCTGCATATGAATCGACTTTGATGGAGGTGGTCGAACAAAGATGAAGATCTGTTTGTAGTAAATAAGTTGAGAACACAAGATTGAAATGGATTATTTAAATAACCTCATTCGCAGGTTTATGGTCTGTCTGAAAATTCTGCTTGGATGGTTGGGGCTGTTGTTCTGAAGATGCGAGTGGATTGGATGAAGGGAGAAAGGTAAATTATTGACATGCGTCGCCCATGCCAAACAATCATTACATCAACTACCAGAACCAGCCATTGAAGGTGAATGGAGAGTCGAGGTGGTGCCACCAGGACTCCCGCATCGCCGGTAGGTGCGCTTATCATGTTTAACTCTTCGACAAGGACACAGCATGAAAACTTGTCTTTCCTAGCATAACGACACTAGCGCACCCCCAGGTCCTTCGTTGGTAAGTAAGCGAAAATATTATCAATGGCGTCGACCTAACTTACACTGACATGTCTGTAGCATATCAAGCCTCCTCCCTTACGTACCCCTTCTCAAACTCAGAAGACGTCGCCTCTTGGTGCACGCTATCAATCTGCTGGGAATTACAATTCGGAAGATGAGGCGTTTATTGAAGGGCCCGAAGAGGTGTGTAAACAGATCGAGTAGCATACGTTCTCGACTAACATTACTGGAAAGATAAAGACCTGGCGATCTGGAGAACAATTCCAACATCCACTTTCTCAAACAGACGACGACCCATGGATGACTTGCAATGGCATTGTGGGGAAATTCGACAAGGACATGTGTGACGTATGGAAAGACGAAATACAGAACCTTCTCATATTTGTGAGCTTTTTTCTCGATTTTAGTCTTTTTACGAATGTTCAACCATCCGTATTCTATCTAGGCAGGTCTCTTCTCAGCAGTGGTTACTGCATTTACAATTGAGTCATACCAGCTGCTCAAGGGAAATTCTGTAACAGCTCACTCAGAGCGGATAAACATCCTCTGGTTTGTCAGTTTGTCACTGAGTTTGGCGACTGTCTCGATTGGCATCGTTTGCATGCAATGGCTCCGCGAATTTCAACGAGACGCCAACTTGCCTCCCAAGGATTCTGTTGCCCTCCGTCAAATGCGCTATGAGGGTTTGCTGAAATGGCGCGTGCCAGGCATTCTTTCGGTGCTTCCGTTGCTCCTTCAGGGAGGTCTTGTCTTATTTCTGGCTGGTCTCCTGGACCTATTATGGCATCTGAACCACAAGGTTGCAATTGCTGTCACTACTGTCGTCGCAGGTCCGATGTTGTTTCTCGCTGTGACAACAGTGCTTCCCGCTTTACAAGTCATCATCACTCAGGATCGCCACCTCCGTATTGCCCAGTGTCCGTACAAGTCACCACAGTCTTGGGCATTTTATCGCGTCGCCATTTTCTCGGCGCGTTTTGCCCTATATATTGATCAATATATGAGAGGTCAAAACCAGCGTATCGCTACGAAACGTGGAGTTCTGAGATGCCTTTCCCAAGTACGCAATTGGCTTCAGTACGATATTTATTGGTGGCAACTACGCGAGGCTTTCTCTGTGAACGCCGCAGGAGAGCCCTGCTTGACGACAGATAGCCACGATATAATTGGAGGCTTAGTATGGATTGCAGAGGCGTCTCTGCATAGCATCCCTTGGCTCAGTGCCGTCCAAGCTTGTTTTCGGGATCTCGACTCTTTGCCTGCGGTCAAAGCACTACGGCTACTGTTCCGCACCAAAGGAGATCTTTCTGTTCCGAGCGAACTGCGCGTAGTTCGCGATCCTGTAATCCATCAAGATATCGTTGCAGCGCATGTGCTCTCATACTTCCGGGAACACAATCATCAATTACATGAATTCCTTCTGCCTCACCGCACAGAGTTGTATGTGCGCATCAGAAACAGCTCAGTTGGAAGCTACAACATGAAGGACGGTGTTACATGCCCCGTGAGCACATTTCATGATGTGAAACAACTACCAAAAGGTTCGTCCAGTGCTTTAAACCCTCATGCAATGTCCATTGTCTAACCATATTTTCTCTAGATATATACATCCAATTTTTATACTGCTTCTCCTCATTGCTTTCTAAGAAAGACGTGAAGCAGGAAGACATGGACGCTGCGTGGTACATCTTCGTCATCATTCTCCGTGATCCACAATTGCCTGACCTTGATTCACGTCGTGCACTTGAGAGGTTTTTGGGATCTCTTGAGCGATGGGTGAACGAAACCGAAGGCCCTGCGAGGTTGCGTCCTGTAGAGGGTTTGGTGGACCACATTTTAGCCTTTCACAGGAGTCGTGCCTATGCCTTGATTCGGGAGAGGGTGCCTGAATGCCTCCCTCTGTTTTCTTCGGTTCTGGGGTCTTTGGATGATGCGGTGGTGCAGTATGGTTTTCCTGAATCTTTCTCTCGGATGCCTGATGTTGATTATTGGTGGGGTCTTGCGATGGAAATGAGGGTGGACAATACCCCGGTCCCTGGTGATACCCAGTAAGAATGCGGCTATGGACTTCGCTTGACTGTCAGTATGTAGGACTTGATATCGTTAATTATACGGGCATAGTTTGGTCGTCCATGAGTATATATACTCAGGACACCTGGTCTGCCCGCAAATATCAACCAGTCCTTCTGTGAGCAAAACTGAGAGGCTTGCCGCCGCTCTCTGCCCCCCCACCCCCAGGCAGGACCCACGCGTAGGGCGTACACCCACATTGCAATGCAAAACTCTATTTCTATTAGTACGATAACCAACGCGCCTGCGAGTGCCGACGTAGAAATCCAAAGGTCAGGCTTTCAGGACTCAGGAGCACCGTCAGCTCTAAGTAAGGCTGCGACCACGGGAGGAGGTCGACGGTACCGCAGCCCTTTCATTGACAGGATCTGGCGTTTCAACCGTGCACAACGTTCCCCACAACTGCAGGCCAACCTTTGACATGTGCTTGTGGTTACATTTTGTTATTGGTTGCCCGGATTTTAAGGATCTATTGCCGCCATTAAGGAACGGGACTCCTGAGCTTCTCGCTCCATCAAATCAATAATGGGCGTCTTCTTCGTAGAGATTGCAAGTGATAACAGAGGATGGATATAATGTATGAGTGCTGGCAAGACGAGTAATGGGCCTCTCTGGAAGAGGGACTTGTAAATTTAAGTTGATGATGGGGTTGGTGATGGTCACTGGAATTGATGAGAAAAAGTCTACTTGAATTATTGTGAACGGTGAATCAAATACAACCGCTTTCCCTGTACTTACTTACTCTCATCATAGTTCTGACCTTGCCATCGACGAGACTGCCTTCCTCGCCGTTCTCGATGGTCAAGGAGCCTCCTATACCCCGCTCGCCCTTGCCAGGTGCCAAGCGATTCCGTCCTCCCAACATTGATCTCACTCGTGCGAGTGAGAAGCGGGGCCCCACAGTCCAACTCGAATCAGAAACGCTCGCATCTCCCCTCAACCTTCAGCTTTCTGACAATGAATTGGATGATATCCTACAGCTTTCTTCGCCAGAGTCATCTCCGTCTTTATCTCCTGTATCAGCCGCCGTTCCGTCTCTAAATATACCAACGGGAGAAGACGCCGTCCCAGACGACCTCTCAAAGGATCTGGCTGTGCTTGAACGACTCCGCAAAAGTGTTCAGCAAAACTTACGGCTTCGTCCTATACGCTCTCGCAGCAATCTTAAAGTCGACCTCAGTGTTGAATTCTCTCCTCCCAAAACCCCAAGATCCCCCTTCCCGCCGAGCGCCACATCTCCTTCACGGAAAGAATCTGACCCTCTGAGCGCAATTAGCCCTACGTCCAGCGTATCTTCGTCATATTTCACCCCCATCGCTGAAACACCACGTAGCAGCCTATTTGCAGGGTCAAGCCATGCAGAACGCTTCACCACCATACCAATCCCGCAATTACCACATCCCCCCAGTTCCATCAGCCCCAAGATTCTATATGATCGCATGGTGTCCCCAAAACGTCCTTTGTTGATCGATACTCGCACTTTGGTCTCTCATCAAGAATTTCATGTGCAACATAGCATTAATATCGCCATCCCCTCTCTTATTCTAAAGCGCTGTCGGAAACCTGGAGGCGGATTCCAAACCCTTGACGCGTTGCGTCAGTTTATCACCTCTGATCAGGGGAAAGCAGAGTGGGATAATTACATGCGTCCAGGAGGCGCCTGGGATGGGGATGTGGTGGTATACGATGACGAAATGAGTCTGAAGGACAAGGACAACGCTAGTATGACTGCATGGGCCGTAATTCATGTTATATCCCCGCTGCTCAGCTACGGCAGTGTTCATTATCTGGATGGTGGCATCTCCATCGCAGGACATCACCCCTATCTCGAAAGGTTGATCGTAACCGAAGGGGAATCGCATGTCGCAGAGAAACCAACGCCCCAAGGAGCTCTCCAGAAAGGTCCAAAAAAGGGTGCAGGATTGTTTCAGTTGGACACCCAGACTGCCTTCAGGTCAAAGCAATTGCCAGAATTAGAGCCTTCATCTTCTACAGCTTCCAACCCACCATCTCCCCTCCCGCGATCACCTATGCCTATGATGCCCTCTGTGTCATCATCCCGAACTTTATCTTCAGCGGATCCGGACCAGATCAACATTGTAGATGCGACACCTTCACCTACGCCGTCGTCTGTTGGATTCAGGCGACCCCTACCACCCCGTCGGCCCAGCGTCCCAAATCTTCGTCGCATAGAAACGAAGTCCACTGAGCGACTTAATGGAAACCCTCCAAAGTTATCTGTACGCACAAAACCCATGCGTTCAGTGACTTTGGCCGTTCCACCCTCTCTTTCACTTTCTTTGCAGATACCCACTTCCCCATCCCATCTGAATCTTCTCTACTCAACTCATTCTCCACCAGCATCCGCTCGATGGACACCAACGTCACCCTCTATAAATGATCCAGCCAATTACCTCACACCTTACTTCACCCCTCCACATACGCCTGCCACCCCAAAACCCTTCTTACCGCCATCACCACACACCGCCCGACTCGAGCTCGATCCTCCAACTACCGACGATTCTTTCCCCGTATTCACGATCTCGACCATTCTTCCCAATTTCCTGTACCTTGGTCCGGAGTTGACAACACAGGAACATGTTGGAGAACTGCAAGAGCTCGGCGTCCGCCGAATATTAAACATTGCCGCTGAATGCGACGATGACCAGGGGCTCCGATTGAGAGAGGTTTTTGAAAAGTACTTCAAGATACCAATGAGGGACACAGTCGAAGAAGAGAACATTGCACAGGGTGTGAAAGAAGTCTGTGAGATTCTTGGTGAGCCCCAACGTTTCCTGTTAGCGCATGTATGTATTCATTCTTCGGTAGATGACGCCCGGCTACACTCGGCACCCACCTACGTCCACTGTAAAGCTGGAAAATCTCGCTCAGTCACAGCTGTCATGGCCTACCTCATCCACGCAAACCACTGGACACTCTCACGTGCTTATTCATTCGTGCTCGAAAGACGGAAAGGAATCTCTCCCAATATTGGGTTCGTCTCGGAGCTTATGAGCTTTGAGGAACAAGAGCTGGGAGGAAAGTCTGTCGGGGTACAACCTTCAGCTCCAGGTGGTGGCTCTTCGACTCAAGATAATGGTGTGCCAGATAACTATGGTGCTGCGGTGGGTCGACGCAGCGGCCACGTACGCGAAAGTTTACCGCCAGCCCTTGGCGGCCTTGATTCTCTTGGGGTAAACGGTGGCCCCATGTCCGCAGGAGGTCTGATGGACAGAGTCATGGGTGATTCTGGCCAAGAGATGGAGATCAAAGACTCTTCTGGCAGGTATCGCCATGCTAGAAGGGCCCCTGTGGACGAGAATACTTTGCAGCCCATGAGAAGGGTGAGCAAAGCTGGACTGGAGAGCTCGTTCTATGGATGATGTAACTGTGCTCTTCTTTCTCGTGCTTTGATTTATTCTTTGAGAGCTTATTATCCTGTCAGTACCATCGCGTCTCCTTCCCATTCCCTTAACAATTTTACATCGTTTTTCTTCGGATACATACACATCATACCCCTCCTTTCACGGCTACGATTCTCTTTACCTTGGTCATTGCATGCACGCTTACTTTGTGCTCTAAATTATTCTCTCCTCCATTTGAAAAAACAAAAGAACTAGTATCTATTCTTCTCTCAGAAGTTCTCGTGCAAGACCACCCGCCACAAGAACCCCTTGTTCCTCCGGATCCAATGCTTCCATTCCACCCTCCAGCAAAAGTTGAGACCTAGAAGAATTCTATCAGTCTCATTGCGTTGATCGAGGTTGAATCCTCACTCCAAACGTGATATATAGCTTCCGTCCGACTCCAAGCGAAGGTCAGGTCCCACGTATCTGCCCAGTCAACCAACCATCAAAGAAACGCATAAAAGTAATGCACACGACTCACAGTTTATTCCTTACCGAAAACTGCAGGAAGCTCTTCCAGTACGGGTCGCGCTGCAATAACGCCCCGTTTCCAACGACTACCAATAGCTCTTTAGCACGAGTAATCGCCACATTCATCCTATCCGCGAACGCGAGTCAGAAGTATGTCATCAAGTCAAAGAAAGACCTAACCGTTTTCGCTCGTAAATCAAACCGAGACCTTTTCTGATATCCTCATCCAAGAAACGTTCCTGTGACCGTACGCAAGATATAACGACCACCCTACTCTCCCGACCTTGGTAATCCTATAAGATAAGAAAGAATTGGGGTCAATGACAGAGCCCCGTTGTTCATCATAATTCAAACAGACACCAACCTCGACAGTACCAACATCAACGGCATTCAACATCTCCTTCCTCAACTTCTCTCGCAACTTCCACACCTGCTCCCTCCACGGCGCCATAACCCCAATTTGCTCAGGGTGGAGCACAGGTTTGCAGAGATGGGCATCCTTCAGCAAAGACTTGATAACCTCCACAACCTCCTCGATCTCGCCAGGGTTGTACCACGTAGCCCTCTGTGTGATGTGAATGATCAGGTCGAGACCGTCTACATTCAAGGGACTCAGCCGACGCACTTCGTCGTTGCTCTCCTCTTTGGAGTCGGTCCCGATCACCTTTAGCGGAAGCTTTGGGTTCGGAAGGCCAGACCATACCACGGTCCCGTTCTTGGCGAATGGTTGTAATGTATCGTTGTAAAATATGGCTGATGGCGGCATCAGAATCACAGGGTGGCTGCGGTAATTCTACGACACAAGGGGTGTCATGGTTGTGCATGATTGAAAGGATGAGCCGTACCTTGACAAGATTGGTAGACGGCGCGAGAGAGGGCATGAGGGCCAACGAATTTCCCTTTTTAGCCGTATATAGTGGTCTCTCGAATAGGCGTTCTAGCAGTGATACATTGAGTTCACCCGTGCGAGCCTCCTCCGATGTTACGATGGGGCCCACTGAGTGCATTTGAGATATCCATTCTAAAGTCATAATATCAAAACCTACGCTGATTAGGATCACCACAAAGCACTAATTGAGGTAGGAATGGTTTGGGAACAATTTCGTTGTCTGGCACATGGGGCACAATGACGGAGATGGGTATGAGGAGTTCGGGTTCGGACCCTTGAGCTGCCTAAGAGTCAGACAATCATCAGGTAATGATTGCGAAGGAAGCAAGAAATAGACCTCGTCAATTAACAAATGCGTCCAATGAGGTTCAACAATATATTTCTGCGGTCGATGCGGATGGTAGTTTGCAGTGACCTCTTCCTCCATAGCCATCAAGGTTCTATTGGTGAATTGTGCTCCCACAAGTATATTAGCGTCTAAACAGGAGCATACTACCACTCTATACTTGAAGAGGGTCTTCCAAGGGGGCAGGGCGAACTTGTCTTCTTCGACGTCTGTGAAAAGGTGCACGCTTTAGAACAGTCAGGTTGGGGGAGAGGCAAACACACAGCAATATTGCATAATTTTACTGGGCACCTCAGCAAACGTTCTGTTTTGATCGTTCAGTCGCAACATTTGTGATGGAGTAAGGTTTGGCTGAAGTCGTTGAGCGAGGGTATCTGTTGCTGGATTCGAGGGTGCGCAGAGGAGAACACAAGCTTCAGGTTGAAGGCGGAGGATTTGAAGCACCGCTTCTACGACTGTCCTACAAACAATGTGAATATTCGCTCATTAGCAGTGAAGACAATGTCCTGACCTGGTTTTACCCGTCCCTGGTGGACCACCAATAAGGTGAGGCACAGCCGATTGGTTCAACGCGATAGATGTTACTGCCACCTGGAACACGTCGCGCTAAGCCCATAATCGGACAACGAAAAATGGGCTCAAACAATACTCTTTGTTCTCTATTCAGACCCGGATCAACCCATTCGTCTTCATTGATAAATGCATTCTTCAAGAGGATACGGGGAGTGCCCTTTAAAAAGTCTTGCGGCTCTGGAAAAATCCAATGCCGAGCTATATTCATATTAGACTCTTCAACCAAAACCTCACTAATTGAGGACACAGCAGCTTCCATTGCGCAAGACGGCGCAGCGTTGATCAGGAAGGAGATGTTGAAGGCAAGAGGGAGTTCATCTTCCGGACCGAAAGCATATAGCCCATCTTCAAACTTCTGTCCAAGGATTGGCGTTACGTAGGTTTGTATATGTTTCTTCAAAGTCGGGCTATGTAAATCTGGTGGGAAACCCGTAAAAATTTAACAGCGAAAAGAAAAGAAGGACGCACGAACAAAACCTTCCCTCTTCCTCAAAGTCACAACCCTTCCTTCAAACGCTTTCATACTTCCAATTTTCTGATCCTCGATGACCTCTCGCATGTGTACCAAGTCTCCAATATCTAACCTTGGATGATTTTCGCGTATACCAGGAACATAAAGCACAAATTGCGCATCGCTCCAGATAGCCACGCTGACCCTGGTTTTCCACAAAGTAATCTGCTCTTTTTGAGTGGTCATTGCGTCAAGCTCATGGCGCAGGATGCCAGTCCAATGCTCGTAATATGAAGCTGGATCGAGGGGCGGCCCACTTTCCTCTGGAGGTGGTGCAGCGAGTAGAGCAAGAGGGTGAGAAGATCTGACGATTTTGATTAGACTGGGGAGAAGGTATGTTTGACGATATTGTAAAGGGGGGAATACAGCTATAGGTTCCAGAGGGTATAGGGTATGAGGTTGTTTTTGAATATCTTTTAAGTACTGAGGTATGAAAATGTCTGCCTACAAAGGAGGTAAGCGCAAAATACATCATATCTTGGTGAACTTACATATTTATCAAGTTGAAAGTTTTCTGATGTCTGAGGAGCACAATGATAAGCCACGGCGTCTGATACAATAGAAAGCACTCGCTTGTGATTTTTCTTTACCCTTCTCACCAGTTGGTGAAAATGGGGATTTTATGTCTTCATCGTCGTCGTCGTCCTTCACGGCCATAAATGAAAGCGGGGGCAAGAGGTCAGGATTTCGTCTTCGTCTTTTTTTAACTGGCTGTGTGATCTTAATTTGTTTGTTTTCTGGTTTCAAAGGCAAGAGTCCAGGTCTCGAACTGAAACCAGGGAGAGGAGCCAGACGACCTTTCCAAAACTCATGGATAGCAGGATTACCAGCTGGGTTTTGAACGGGGTTCAGTTGCATTGGGGGTGGCTTGAGAATGCCTGGGGGAGAATTTGGGCGCCTAACATGGTGAGAGGGCGCGTTCTGTGGTGTGTACCATCCATGAGGATCAAGTTGGTAGTTTGAGTTCTGTGGGGGAGCCTGATGGTTAGGGGGCATCGGGCGAGTCTGATAAAAAAAGCCGTTTGGGGCAGGGCGTTGCGGGGAAGGAGGATAGGCAGGAGGGTGGGGAAAAGGAGGTGGGGCGAGTGATCCGGCATGAATCCCGTATTGAGCGCCTACTTGCGTAGGTGGATGGGGGAATGGCGGGTGATAAGGAAGATAAGAGTGTGGATTATATCCATGCTGATGGTGCATAGGTTGAGAGAGAAACTAAGCCCATACACACAGCAGTGACTCGGTACTACTAACGACACCAACAATTCAATTTCATTTATTTCCTACAACTGCGTCACTTCAGAGCCTTTAGCTATACACGTGTAAACACTCGCCGCCCTCTTCCATCGGAGCCATGGCTCTTGCCCTGCAACTACCCTTACACGAGCAAGTCTAAATAAGAAAGCCTCTAATGAGTCCAACAGAAGCGATAAAACTATCATGCTCCCTCTGATCACCACGCTGCTCTCGGCATCCAACGGATGGCAGGCAGGTATGGGATATGGTATCGTCTGACCTATACCTCTCAGGCGAAGGCGTTGCAAAATTCCCAAAGAACTTGACACCTGCGAAGCTGAGAACAATTTGATGAACAGGTCGCGGGATGACGCGGAAAATAGCTTTTCCGTGTCACTGCCGAGCAGGAGGGCATGTTGCGCTGACGGCGAGAGCAATAGAACAATGAACACTTGGGAGGAGAGATATGAGATCGTCAAATGCTCTTTCTCTGCCTGCGACAATGGTGAATATGAAAGCCGAGCTATAGCAGGGTTCGCAGCGATAAGGGTGACGCCGATGCCTGTCTCTTGTACGCGATGAACAAGAAAGCTTATTACGCATCTCTGAGCATATTTCTCAAGCAAGCCTTCATTCAACCATTTCACACCACCCCCTCTTCTGACGAGGTTTTTTGTGTCATCTGGCAGTGCGGAAATCCAGTCTTCAGCAGCAGGCAGGGGCTCTGGCCGCGGGTATACATCAAGTCGCTTCTGGTAGTGCAGCTTCCATGCCATAAGTAAGATACGTGGCATTGTAAGGAACAAGATCAACGGCGCTGTTGCGAGAGTCAGGAGAAGAGCAGAGCTTGTCAGAGGAACGGCTGAAGTCGGTCGAAGAAGCGCCGTCAGCTTGAGTTTCTCCGGGGAATGAGGTATCGACGTCGACGCAGTGTACAGATAGACGCGAACGGTGGGTCTAGGAGGCGGAGGGCTAGCTGACAACTTGACGCGCTCCAGGGAGGGTAGGTGACTTGGCTTCTTTACGGAAACTTTATAAAATCCAGTTCGGTCGTTGAAAGGAGAGACGTGAAATTCTCGTGGAAATGTCCATTGGTGGTCGTAACTAGGACCCGAACGGTGAGCTATACTTTGCTCGTTCTTTGAGAATGTAGGTACTAACCCTCTCGATGGAGTTTCGTCCTCATTGTGGTTCACTTCGAGGACATGGATATGACTCTCCCCAAAAGTATTATGAATCTGAAGCACCAAAAAATGAGGACGCCATAGAAACCTCAATGACACGGCACACACCTCTAGAACGGTAATCCACAAGTCACCATTCTTGTAACAGAAATAAACGGTAAGAGGATTGATCCCCTCAAACCCAAGGAAACTGGGCATTGTCATCATCCACGCATCGTCCATCGTATCCACATAACCACGGTGTCCCAAAATGCCCTCCAACTTGTTGCGGATCGACAAGGCCTTCTGGCCAGTTACATAGGGTTCGGACCGGAGACCAACAAGTCTTCCCCACAAACCTCCGTAGCCAAAGATCCAACCACGCCCCAGGTCTAATGAGCCACGTTCCAAGGCGTCCAGAGATACGAGTAGAGAGAGCGTAGGATATGTAAAGGCGTGCGACGCCTCCAACGGAAGGTGTCTTGCGTGTGTTACCTGGTTCCGCAGAATGTATGCTTGGGGACATAGATGCTCGCTGGGTTCATCAGACTTCCTTCTTCCGTAAAACAAAGAAGAAGCGGACAAAATCAGAGCAAGAACGATGAGCACACCGTCCTGCGGTGTTAGTGCCATTGAGCGTTATCCATCGGCTAAAACATACGGTCTTGGCCTCTATAATGTTGTTTGCCGTCGACGGGATCTCCAAACAACACGTTCACATGATCTGGGGCCATCATCGTTGGAGTTGACGCTGAGCGTGCTCGTCGATCCACCCTTTCCCCTCCGTCTCCTGTCTAGTTTCGGGTATTTCATGTCCACAAACCCGTCTGGTAGTGAAATAAAACCTCTGCCACCCGTTCTGGATGTAGAGGAAAGCCGCGCGAAACGACTACAACGTCAACAGGCCCGCTTTCGTGCCAGAGGAGGGTGAGTGTTCAAATAGCCATCAAGAGAAATAGGCTCGTAACCTTGTTCGAGGTAGAATATTCGTTCCCTCAAATAGGAACCTTCTGGCTGATATTCTTCTCGGCCGAGCTGCACCAAGACAGTCGCCACGGAGATCTCGCTCAAGGAGTTTATCATGTTCTCCTTCGAAGCCTAATGGAGGAAATACTGTTCTCGATGAACGGGGACAACATGTGCACTTGAGCTCGAATGCCATTCGCAGGAGCCCTCGGAAGGCCAAGGCTGGCGTTACGGAACGACCCGTGTCGGCTGGTGAGTCCTCACCAAGCACCTTGATGCGAACTCTCCAAACATCAACCACTGCAGGTCCATCACGGGAAAAGCCAATCAGCGCTCTCAAGAAGTCGTCAGCTTCAAAGGGGAAGAGAAAAGCGCCAGGTAATGAGAGCAGATCACGGACATTGTCAGCTCTTCATCATTGTTTCACAGATCCTGACATCAGCGAAGATGCGCCCGTGAAGAAAGCTCGAGGTAGACCAAGTAAGAAAGCAGTCCCTCCTGAGGAAGAGGAGGACGAGGACGCGAAACAAGCAGCCAAGACGACATCTCGGAAGGGCAGGAAACCTACAGCGACCAAGCTACCTGCTTCGCAGAAAAGGAGCAAGGCTAAAGCTGTAGCGAGGCCTGAAGTCGCAGAATGTGACGGTGAGCCTCCCGAAGAGGTGAAGCCGAAACGTAAGAGCCAGAAACCTGCAACGACCAAGCCAACTGCTGCGCAAAAAAAAGGGAAGGCTAAAGCTTTAGAGGAGACTGAGGCTGTGGAATGTGGGGAGGTTGATGCTGAGCCTCACGAAGAGTTAACGTCGAAGTCTAGAGCACGTAAGAGCTCTAAACTTGTGGTGACATCGTTAAAGGACGCCACCGGTCAGTGCATCTACTGACAAGCTCAAATTTTTTCTGATCTATTTAATTTTAGTGGCTGACTCTGACGCTAAACGGAAGCCTGCCGTCAAAACGTCGAATGACCTTCCGAAACGCACGCGTTCGAAGAAACCAAAGGGAGTCTATGTTGAGGTATCAGAGGATGATGATGATCTCTCAGAACCATCTCCAAAAAGGTCTTCCAAATCAACATCCAGGTCTAAACAATCTGCTCTGGCTTCAAAGGGAGAGCCCAGTGCACAAGCGACTAAACCGAAGTCCGTTGGTAAGACGTTGACTGACTCCAAGCGTGCGCGCCCAAAGAAACCAGCTGAAGCATCTGTTGCTTTGTCTGAGGAGGATGATGATGATCTCCCACAATTGCCCCCCAAAAGGTCTTCTAAGTCAGCACCCAGGCCTCAGCGATCTGCTCTGACATCTGACGGCAAGAAGCCTCTTTCGGTCATAGAAGAGGAAGAAGAGGAGGAGGAGGGGTCTCCAGTCGACAAGAATGCGAAGAGAGATGGGGGCATGGCTGCATCAGTAAGACCCAGAAAGCGCACCTTCAACGAAACCACGTCTATGCAAGAGGACACTCTCGATGCAGACGACCATCCTCTGCGCAAGCGCTGCAAGACAGTGGCTCCCAGCAAGCCTGCCTCACAGATCAAGGAAGATATCAATACTTCATCTGATCCCAACAACGCGCCAATCTCACACAAGCAGGCTAAAGCTGTTCGGGGGAAACCTAGACCTCGAAAAGCGCCCGCAGGTGCCGAGGAGGTAGACAAGGCG
This sequence comes from Laccaria bicolor S238N-H82, assembly GCF_000143565.1. Taxonomy (NCBI): domain Eukaryota; kingdom Fungi; phylum Basidiomycota; class Agaricomycetes; order Agaricales; family Hydnangiaceae; genus Laccaria; species Laccaria bicolor. Next base: position 833,359 of record NW_001889880.1, read on the forward strand.
CCGAAAAGCGATAGTAGCGCTACCAAGCGGAAGAAAACTGTTGTCCAGGAACTTGGGGGACGTCCTTCCAAGAAGTCCAAGGTAGAGACAACAAGCACCGATAAATCTTTTGCTAGTGAAGCCCTTGAAAGTGAGGCTATGGCGAACACTAACGGAAGGCAGACAAAGACAAAGAGAACGTGAGTGCTCCTCGAGATACCTCGCTTAAGTTGCCATTCTTAACATTTCAGTAGGAAGACTTCCAAGAAAGAGAACACTCGAGGTGTCCCAAAGGCCTCTGAGGATTCAAAAGTGTGATCCATTTTTCTCTCATTCCGTCAATGCCTAACGCCCATCATCGCTTTCAGGTTTATACCAAAGTCGCACCTCACAAAGGTCCTCCACAGAGTGTGCTACTACGCATCCAAAAGATTGCACCTCGCAAGCATGATGATGACAATGAACCTGACCCCATTGACTTTCTATCGTGACCTACTTACATATTTATCCATTTTGTCGATTTGTAGATATCAACCTCCATCGCATTTCATATCCATGTACTTATACCAGACAATTTCACATTGTATCTCTCGGAGCATCTCAGAGTCTTCCACAGTCATGCATTAGTATACGTATAAAGTACGGTAGCGATTGCTACCTAAAGCTACTAGATAAACCGTCCAGAGACGGTCGACGGCGAGGATCTACTGGCTGCACAACTTCTACAACGTCCATTGGAGCAGTGAAAAGATCAGCCGGCGGTGGGTGCATCGGCGTCGACGGACCAGAAATCCTACTTGATTCCGCAGGCGTCACTGCACCGTTCCGTCCTTCATCCTCCTCCTCCTCCCCTTCTCCCTCACTTGCCGAATCCGGATCCATATCCATCGCCTCTTCAACTGACATGGGTAGCACGTCCATTGCCACATCCCCATCAGCCGAATTAGGGGTCGCCATGGACGTCGATGGCGTGGTTTGTATTGTTGAAGAGGATGAAGGTCTGTCACGTTTGCCAGACTTTTCAAGTTTGCGAAGAATTTTAGCAATGTACTCCTTGGCAAACTTTTTGATTTTGGAGATTTTCTCCTCTGTAAGCGCATCCAGATTTCCCTCACGGTAACTGGAAGACTTCTTTTCCTTCTCAGCGATGACCTGCGTCAACTGATAGAGCTCAGTACAACATGTCGTCAACAGAGATCGCCGTACATACCTCCTTCGCATGTTTCTTGAACAGGTCATGGTTCAATGACTTTGCATATTTTGACATGCACTTCACGACCACCGCGCCAACAAGTTTCAATAGCCTCTTCTCTTTGTTCGCCTCCTTCTCCTCGGGAGTTAGGGCCTTCTTAGGGGTCTTGGATTTTTTCCGGGCAGCCCTCTCTTCTGCAGCCTGTGCCTTGGCCTTGGCTTCAGCAGCGGCAGCGGCAGCGGCTTCTTCTTCTTTGGCAGCACTTTCGGCCGCCGCGGCAATGATCGCCTGAACCTCCTCGCGTGTAGCTTTTGCAACTTTTGAAGCATCCTGGCCAATGTGAGGTGGTAACGGCGGCTGGACTCGTTTCGGTATGAGATGAGATGGGAGACCCCCCACGAATCTACTAGGCGGCAGTATGCGAACTGGCGGGTCGCGAAATATAATGTCTTCAACAGACTTGAGGCGTTTTGAATCATGTATATCATTATCATTGTTCGCAAGAATGAGAACGGGGAATTCATCCTCATCGTCCTACACAGTTCAACATTCAAAAAAAAAGAGTCACTAACAAAGTTTATTGCACTGACCTTCTTAACTCGCTTTGGTATTCGATTGTATAGGGGCAAACTCTCCCAATGTTCGAGGAGCTGCGAGATTTTCTTTTCAGTTTCATGGGGAGGAAAGCCCATCACATGCGTACCTTCTGGGCTATTTCTTTCACTGCGTCGTTGTCGAGCTCAGTGCATGATTGTACCGGCTCCGTTACTCTTGAATCTACGACCTTGTTCCTGTTAAGCAAAGGCCATGTAGTCATGCACTCGAGGGCCTTACGTGCACGCATCAGAACGAAGCCTTTGACACTGCAACACATCACTCGCCAGCAATATCAAGTCAATGTTTGTCGGATAATCATCCAAAACATTCTTCATGAGCGTGTATCCACGCAAACGCATGATCTGTCGCAGCGCTGCTTGATCCTCGGTTATCTACACAAGCCACCATAAGCGTGACAACGGTCGCCGATGATAGATATAGCACCTTGATGCGTGTCAGTAGCTTATATAGGACCTTGCGACTTTGAGTTTGCCGTATGGCTTGCACGACCTTTGGAACATCCTTCTCAACAATCGGCTTCATCGTGGGCTTGATAAAGATGAATGAGCATAGGAATTAAAAAGACGATGCCGAGCCATACCATGAAATCCGGATCGTCGATCTTCTTGCCCTTCTTCTTCTTTGTCCCTTTGAGCGCCATGAGGTCTTGTTCGTCAGTGATTCCAAGGGCTACAGCGAGATCTAGCAGAGGGCAGAAGGCAAGAAATATGTAAACGGACCATCAAGATACAAGTCGTCCATTGTTACTATGTCCGTCTGAGTCTTTCCTCCAATGAAGCCCACACAGTTGGGTTCCCCGCAATAGCATATTTGGGCTTGATGGCTAAATTTCCAGAAAATAAGGGTATCATCCCCTGTGAACCCTAAGTTCAACTCACCCGTAACGATCAACGTTGTAATTGAAGGTCAACTCCTCATACTGCTTGATGTCACGTTTTGCGAAAATTCCCATCCGAACGTGATGTCCAATCGTCCACTTCGCGACGTAGCAATTGGGACTGCAGCTGTGATTGGCGAAGCGCCCGATCCCTCCGCCCTTCGTTGCGTCGATAAACTGTGGGGTATTGGGCGACAGATGATCCCAGGAGCACATTTGAACGCACCTCATCCTTCTGCAGCATCATGAAATAAAAGTGTTGAATGCCTTCGAGAGCATAATCTCGCATACGCTTCTTGAAGGAGGTAGGATTGACAACGTCCCCGACATATTCATAGATGAAGGTGTCCCTGAACGTCAGATCAGTGGGAAGTTGAGTGAGCAATTTTCAGGACACACCTCGGAAGGTCCTCTTCCGCCCTCAAGCCAAACCCCTTCTTCTCCGTCAGGACAATGTCGATATTGGCGTACTCTCTCTTCTGAAACCTAATGAAATGTAACGTCGCATAGTGGTTAAATGTAGAAATGCAATTCTTGCCTTTGGTTCTGGCAGTAAGAACGACAGCGACAGTCCTCGGGCAGGCACTCGACTTGTGTTAATCTGTTAATGCAGTCTGAGTACGGACCACACGCTTTGTCGTGACTGTCGACGCCTGTGAGCGACAGTGTGTCAGCAAAACGCCTCACCGCACGTAGACTACCTCGTTGTATAGAATATGCTGAAACTACGGAAAATGAGCGAAACTGACCATGTTCGTAGACGCAATCACACGTCATGCTTTCGAGGACCTCTCTCGAGCGGCCCAAAGACTTGTTCTGGTAATTATTGGCAGAAATCTCATTGAAAGTGCTCAGGGCGTCTGTGCGTGCGATCGGAAGGTCTCCAATAAGCTGGGGACCTGGGCTAGAGGGCTTTCGTAAGTTCGTGACGGGCGTTGGGGGTGGGGAGGCGGATGTTGTAGTGGGAGTGCCATTCATGGTGGATGGTGGAGGGGTAGGGCTTGGGGTGGGCGATGATTTGGACTTTTGGGGCAGCGTATCTGCCACAAGAGTGGAGGGCGAGGCCGGAGATGCGACCATGTCCGCCTTAACGTTGAAGTCCATCTTAACATCGAGATTCATGGCTGGACCTGTTGAGAGAGAAAATGAGGGTAAAGGAGTGGCATCAACGTCTTCAACCGTGGGTGGTGGTGGAGACAAATCAGAAACCTGCTTGCTAGGGACTGATGGGCTCAGAGTCTGGCTCTGTTTTGCCACTGAGCGCATGTTGGACATTATAGCCAGTCTACAATGGACGGCTCAAAGGTGTCAGAGCGGCGAGGGCTTGACCTGAATGACCTGACTGAGTCAATCTCTCCGTTTAAGAACGCCCGGGACGTTGTGCCCCCAGGCTGCACGCAGTAGAGGTCAACACAACGCCAACGATAGACAAGACAGAGGTATAGCGAAGCAAATAGCGACTAGTCCAGCGGCCGTATGTACATAGAGAGTTGGAGCGGAAGGCCAAATAAATTTCATTCGACGGTGGTTGTTTTGCTCAAACCTTTTCTTCGCCAAATCGCGACTTTCCCCACTTTCTGATACCAATCACACTCTTCCTCCGACCACTATGTCGACGGCTAAATCTTCGTCGAAAAAGAGAAAACGTAGCGCAAGCCCAGAGAGTCTGTCTTTTAGGCTTTCAACATCAACACCCGCCCAAGTAGGACCACTGCTTGGTAAGATCCCTTCCAGTTCAAAGGAATAGCTAATGGACTTCGATCAGTGACCTACCCAGCCCTACAAGCACCCTCCTCAACTGTGTTCAAGTGCTACGCCCGAAAAAAAATAAAAACAAAAAGTCGAGAAAATGACACTGAGGACCCGAAAAGTCAAGATCTTCTGGCTGTTGGAGAAACTGATAGTGTCGAGTTCGTGACGAATGACAGTGAAAGCAGAAAAGTCGCGAGTTTGGGATGCCAGTCAGTATCCCTCTCCATCCTGCCTATTTGGTAAATTGATTTTGTCGCGTTCTGGGTAGCTATCTTGTGGCAGCACATAACCGGCGGACGGGATCACTCTCTATACTACCTATGCCCAAGTCCCCTCACGTCCTAACTCGTACAGTGAAGGCCCTGAAGTCCATTCCTCCTGCGGCTGCCCCCTCGAAAACTCAATTCCGTGAAGCTCGCGCGGCTCTTGGCGAAACTTTTGGGACGAAGAAGGCTAAAGCTGCAATCAAAGCTCAGGAGCGAAATGTCGTAGATGTTGGCGCTATGGAGGGTGTCATGGGATATGTCATGGATAGCATTGACAAAGGTGCAGGCGGACTTATGTCAACAGGTTCGAGTACAGCTCTGCGTCTGCGTCTGACGTTAACTGACACTCCCTTTCGTCGCCTAGAGGAGGCCAAGGATGCTGCTGACCAAAACAGATTAATCCCTCCCTTCAATGCCACGACAACGGATCCTTCGGATGTATATCCTCTGCATGACATCATATCTGAAGCGGAATGGAAAGCGCTCTCTGTCACCGCTTTCGATGATGCTAATGATGATAAGGAGCGCATTGCCTTACTTCCTTTCCGATACTCCAAATGGCTCACTGGCCACCTGAGCATCATTTCTCAGGAAACAGGGAAATCAAAAAAGAAGCACATGTTCGAATACTTCTGTCGTCCCACATTTTGCTTATTCTCATGATGAGTCCAGGAAAATTCTGCTATACATTTCTGCTATGCTTGGCTTCAGGCAAGCACTTCTTCGGAAAGACTTCGACAAAGATCAGCTGTACGAAAAGTTTAGTGGGGTTCCCAGCATAGTATTGGATAGTCTTGTGTCAAGATTCACCGAAGTTTCCCGAGGATCAACGAAGTGCGTTTGTTTTTATCCGAGTGACCTCATGTATAACTTCATTGCAGACATCAGGCAACATCGACAACAAAAACTTTGATTTTGACAAACATCTTTGCTCTTTGTTTGAAATTGGACAAGTTCGCATCAGACACGGATCTTCTAGCTCATGACCTAAGCATGAAAGCTTCCGAGTAAGCCCTTTGTTCTTGACTGTCCACAATGCTCTAATTTTTATTTCGACAGAGTCAACCAGCTATTTAAATCTCTTGGTAGGTTTCTAGCTCTGACGTTTGAGTTTTCTTAATTCAAATGGTTAGGCTGTAAAATCACGACACTCGGCGAGAGGGAGAGAACCAGACTCGGCATCCCAGACAGTTCTGCGTCAACGAAGCGAGCTGTGTTGAATGCCCCCGTGGTGTTCCCTAAACCAAGGATAAAGAGAAAGACTTGAACACACCCGCATTAAGACTCTAAAATGCCCTTACATCCTTTTACTCACCATAATACTGGCTCGACACATGACATGCATCGCGATTGTCTTCATTTCCGCCGTTAAATTGAGTAGTCACTTTTTCACTTTCGACATCCTTATATGTTGTCAAGATCACACAGCGACAAGTGCTGCGTGACGAAGGTTATTTGACTTTTCAATTCGAAGCGGGAATTGATTTCATCAACGTGCCCCTTACCAGCTGACGCGCTGAATACGCTATCATGATTTTAGTAGGACCACCACTGGCAGAATACCACTTCAAACTTTTCAGACGCCGTTATTCAGAAAGTACTATATTGAGAGTAACAAAACAAACATTCCTCAGTCCCCGTCCCGCGATGCAATCTGGAGAGCGTCCAACGAAGCTAAAATACAAGTCACAATCTGAGCAAACGCGACCCATTCACCCCCACGTTCGTGATACAACCGCCATGGCCCCTAACACTTGACAGGCTCCCCTCGCCATTTAATAATGCGACGATGAATCCAAGCCTTCATGGACGCGAGAACACCTGGGTCAGGGTGAGCTTGCACAGCGTGAAGCACCAAAAAAATATTTACCTGAAGCGACGGAGTAGAGTGTGAAGTGCAGATTGAAAGAGATCTGCGGTTGACTTGAACGCGGGAGTGGAACCTGAATGCTGGGGAGGATGGATGTGCATCCATCGTCCCGACTACAATATTTAAGACAATCGCTGCACCAGTGGCGATGGAAAGCGTCGTCAGCTGAATACATAGAACTGTCTGGACCACGAAGGTTTGGGCAACCACAGCGGATGGTGCAGTGCTTCTGACCGTTGTGGCCGCACTGGGAACAGACGATGGCGTGTGTCAAGATAAAATTGGAGCGGGGCGACACATCAGCCGCGATGAGGGGAAGCGGAGAAGCGCAGTCGACGTCCTGATGACAGTATTGCACACAGTCTTTGCACCATTCGCGGTGATAGGCGTCGTCGGCGAGGTGCTTGGGATCTTCTGGGCCGCGACGGCTTGGGCAGCCACAGCGGATACGGATATGCCTATCCTCGCTGTGTGGGCAGGTAGATTTGACGAAAGAAGCCATGATTCGAAATGGGAGCAGTAAAGGAGATGTGACTTTATAGAATGAACACTGAGCCTCTTAGGGGAGGTTGGTTTCTGATGACTGGAGAGGGACAGTCGTATTTTATAGTTTCGAGCAGATAGAGCATGGTCTTGTGGTCGCGAGAGGTGCGGGCGAAGACCGCTCAAATTTCATGGTGAGGACGGAGATGAAAAGGTGTCGTGAACCTCCTGCTGTCGAAAACGTCGGATTATGGACTCGAGGAAATGCTATCGGAGAGGTTATCGAGGATCTTCGTGCGAGCCTTCTACCTGGTTCCCGGCCAGTTTTGTCCTATCCTTATCGCGTAGAACCTCGTCAAAGGACCTAATGGATGGCAATACAGAGCACGGGTTCGTACAAAGAAGGGAAGGACTTGATATTCGCAGCAATGGCCGCTTACTTGCTGCATTCAGTTTCTGGGAGTGCTGCGGGAAGAAAAACAATATACCTGATGACTGAACCGGTTCACTTGGACAGATGTCTCCTGCCCGACGAGGAGACCTTTATAAAGAAATTTTGCGAGGCTGCACCCTTGGGAAGCTGCGATCATTGAATTGCGTATCTAACAGCGGTCGGTAGAATTAGAAATTTATCAGCTATGCATGACGGCAGATGGGGAGCCCAGCACTTACGAAAGTATCTCCCTGTGGAACCTTGGAAAGGGCGCGCCGCGTGCGCCTGCGCAAATATTACTGGACGAAAAAAATCCGGCTGGCTCAGCGGCATTCAGCCGGCTGATACATTTGGATTAGACATATGAAAGAAAATAATGGAGTAGTTACGACGACGCGAAACGGTACTCCTTACCTTACGTATGAGACGGTCACTGACGGTCAACTTGTATGGGACAACAGGTCAGGCCAGCTTTCTTGGTGATGCATTCATGCCCAAAAACATGTGTTCGAGTTCCATCTAAAGTGGCGAGAAATTGTTTTTGAGAGACTCTGGATAGAATTTGGAACTAATCCTTGGGCGTAAGTAATTTCGACTGGATTCCAAGCATGTTTGCACGGTCTTACATAAGCAATATTTGCACAAAAAAGTCCAGACCGTTGTGTCAAGTTCGACTTCGAGTTTTGTGTCCGACTGCGAAATGTGGCGAACTATTTTTGACTCGCGGTGAGGCATTGATGAGTCAATCCAGATACGATTTGCTTTAGTAGAGGGTTTTATCCTCCAAACGGGCGCTTCAGGGGATACGCTTGACAGTGTGCTTAGCCTTCATGTAAGCCTTCATGGAGTCGGAATCGTGGAAAGCCTCCCCCGCCTCTTCGACGAATTCATTCTGGTCCCCTTGGCGAATTTCTCATATACAAACCGTCGGGTTGCTATCCAGGTTTTTACTGGCACTATCCCAACACTATCCACCTAGGGGTTCGAAGGCCCCACTGCTGTGTCTGGCCGATATCGGCGTTGAGAGGTACGTCATATTGTAGGCCCACGCGCGTGCCGAGTGCTGAGCCCTTGTCCGTTAAATTAAAGGCCGTTCATCAGAAACCTTCAGGAATCGAACAGAGAAGGTTAATGGTATATTTACCTGGAAAATCAATTACCGTTGTGGCCCGTGTCAATCTTCAAGTTGTGTTAAGGGAGTTGGGGTACGTCTTTGGGCATGTACATCATGCCCGACAAGACCGCGCCTACGTCTCTTACAACCTCTTACTCTGGATCTCGGTCGTGGACGGGCATCCGAAAAACGCGTGTAGGTTGGCCAGAGTGAGGTGATTTCCCCTTCCGACATAATGTTGTGTAAAATCACGAAGTTGGGAGGCCTTCGATTTATGGGCCAGTTTTGTGGTGCGGTCCCTTGGCATAGATAGCGGCACGGCGTGTTGTGAATTTATGGTATCGTATGTAAAGGTGTCCGCGGACAAAATTCTCACTTTCTCTGCTACATAACCGGGGGTAGGTCCGCATGGATTAATCCCCAAATGATGCATAGGGATAGATCGCAACGATCATAGACATAGTGCTATGACATGGATGAATCCTATCCATAGACCTAGTTTCCGAAGGTCCCGGTATGGCAAAAACGGGTTTCCGCATTTTAACAATGAACAAATGCTACCCGTTTGAGGTGCTTGAAGCTTGAGGCGAGGCACACCAAACGAGACGAGAATCCGTTTGTACATTCTGGGGTTCGAAACACAAAACTTAAACCTAAGAACCCAAGACATGATCTCAGGTATGAACCGAACAAGGCAAGATTTACACCTATCATGAACGTATCATAAGTAGTGAAGATATATCACATTTGGAGAGCCATTGCTACTGACGCGCGTCGATTACAAAGTTTGTGTTCCTTTCTGTCACTGAGCATCGCGGCTTGTCATAAAATTGTGTATCCCCCGTCCTTCCGGCGGCCCTTTCATATACCTGTTGAATCGGAGGACATTAGTGACGTCGCCGTAATAAAAATCCTGGGTCCCACCAGGGTCGGATAAATGCATTCAAAAGCCATGTCACCAGCGATAGGTGGCGGGTTGAGCGTTAGATCGAGCGCTGAAGGCAGCGTCCCACTATACAACGACCAACGGCCCGCTGTCAGAAGCCGTCTTTGTCATCCCAAGAGTGCTGCGGTCCTGAGCCAATTTTGAGAAGGAAGACCTGACAACTTTAGAATTGGATGGGAGATGGGAAAAGGCAACAGTGTAATTTGCGTTCCGCTCATGCGCAGAAACTTGTGGCTTCCCTTAGACCATAACTGACTGTATGGCTCCCTTCCTGAACGCCTGGATCATGCACGTCGACGGTTGTTATAGACGGACAACAACTCATGATTTGCAGCTACACCTGTTTTTGAGGCGAGGAGCCCTTTTCCTGGCTATTCGCGGACAACTTGCTGTAGCACAATTTTAAAATCAAGAATAAATGGATTGAGTGCCACAGCAGCGTTGGCCAGCCACAAGATAACGACTGTGAAGGGTAGCACTGCGAGATCTGCGATGAGTCGTAAGTTACGAGGATATTGGACCGACAACCAAGGTGGATGTGAAATCGGATGACTTGTTCAAACTTTGCAAAAATTGCCTGCCTTAATACCGTTGCAAAGTTGCAGAGGGCTCTAGCAGGCCAGTCGATATGGGCGTCAAAGTAGGCGCAAGTTGCAAGCCGTTGATATCAAAGGCAGTGGCAAGCAGCACCAAATTGGACACAGCACAGGTTCGGATCACCGACATTCAGCTCTGGTCAAGGTCTACTACAAGTCGCCACGACGAGCACAGGTTCAGTATTATCGTACCCTGATATATTCTCCTAGATACCCCGTGATTACGGTGATGTTCAAGCCCTAAGGGTATTGACCTACCCTACCAATGGCCACCACCAACACCGCGTCGTCTCCACCTAATTCCACCTCAAAAACTTCTCGATTTTCCACCCTCAAGGTCTTCAAATTTTCCAGCAAAGAGAAGAACCTCAAGCCCCCTCCTTTGCCTCCGAAGGACGCCTACTATCTCCGGAATAGGTCGCTCGCTTCACTTTCCCCAGATTCACTGTCGCTTCCCCCAAATTCCCCACTCTCTCCGCAGCCAATCTACCAGTACGCGCGTAAGCCCTCTCCAGAACCGCATCAGACCCACCCCAGTCAATCAACGATGTCGTTGGTGTCATCGGCAGCATCTGCGAAGTCATCTCCGTCAGCGGAACGATCACGGCCACAATCTCAAAAGAAGGCCCTTTCATTTCTCAAATTTCCCAAGCGAAGTCCCAAATCACCTTCGGTTAAGAGTGTTGGCACTTCAGAACAATTGGAACCTCCTCCTTCCACTGATGACGAAGGAATTTCTTTGCCTTGGAATTTTCAGGTGAGTCTCCCTCTCAATTGCTTGTCTAACTCTTCTCACCTTCGTGTAAGCATAATATTCACGTCGATGAAGGGTCTGTCACAATGTTACTAAGATCTCTTGTTATTGAAAATTTAAATAACTTCCGTTCTAGATATGTGGGTCTTCCTCCGTCATGGTCGACATCCCTTGCAGAGGCTGGATTTTCGGACGAAGAAATCATCGCTATTCAAACTCGACGTGCAGCTGGAAGCCGATCCCCTAATCTCCAATATCTTTACACTGACAGACCCAGTTCTCCTGTACCTTACAACCCAGACGTAGTGAACAACATCTCTCCGGTGCCAATACCAGTACTCACACATCCCACACCGCGCTCCACTTCACTCCCTCGTCAGTACTCAGACGCGTCGTTGCAAAGCAGTCAACATCACCGTCCTTCTGTGCCCGCTTTACCGAACCTTACATCTCCGTCAAATGCGTCTTTACAGTCTGGCGGTATAAGAAGTCCTCCCCGCCGTCAGGTTCCCTCTCCCGATCAAGCGTCGACACATCAATCAACGTCATCAGTCTCATATTCGACTGATTCACACCAGAGCTCGACCAGCGGGGTGGGTAGCCAAGGCAAAGCCCCGTTGGTACCTTTGCGGAAGGGACCTCCTTTGGATACTTCTCGTCGGGTGTACAACGTCACAAATGGCACATCCTCATCCCCGCCGCCTCCGTCATACATTAATTCGGCGACTCAGTTTGCGGGCGACAACAAGGATCCGTCGAGCTTTGCATCAAGCTCGACCCAACGATTCTATGGGAGTACTCAGCTTGAGGAAGCTTCCCAGTTATCAATGGACACCCCGCAAGGTTATGCACGCTCTCGCACTAACACTGACGCCAGCCAACGATCTACGGCCTCTTCATCACATTCGCAATCAACATCATTCGCTCAGTCATCACAAACACCCCTTCGACGCGTTCCAAGTCATTCAAAACCCATTACGGCGCTTCCCCCTCGATTATCATTGCATCAAAGTTCAGATAGTAATGATCTTTCGTTTTGGAGCAAATCCCTTCTGTCTGGTATAACCTCCACAACTATGGAACCATCCCCACTTTCAAAAGCCGCAACCCCTTCTCAGTCAGCACAGGTGAGTTTTCCTTCTCAGGTGCTGGCAGCACGTCCGACCCCAAGTCGATCCCTTCTGCCGGAAAGTCAGTCACGACGGCCGCCTCCATCCCGCCCAATCCCTCCGATCACTCCATCTGTCGCTGGCCCGACACAAGAGGGTTCATCTCAGTTTAGTGGGCCGGAACGATCCAATATCCCAAACCATTCTCCTTTAAGTCCACAATGGGGGGACTCTCCCTCTTCTAATTCACCTTTGTGGGATGAGCTCGAAGGCATATTGAGCAAGCCTCCGGGGAGTGGGAAAGAACCTTATTCAGCAGCACTAAGCGAATCATTTTCTCCAACTCTACCCTTCACTCCTGAAGAAGATCGGATCGCCACCCAGCGCAAGATACAGAGTGAGTTGAGGTCACGGCCAATGTCAGATCATGAAGGGGATGATGCACGTTTGAGTGTAGGTACGTTGAATAGGAGGGACCCGAACAGGGATTCAAGCAGGAGCAGCTCATCGACTATCACCGTGACCGGGTATATAGCCCCGACGATTGTGAGGAATGTATCAATTGCCAGGAGAGCCGGGGCTTATGTGATTGATAAATCGAAAGTGGGCCTTGGGTCCAGGGAGAGGGCAATGGAGAGAAATGGAGTTGCAAGTAATGGGGCTCAACCTGTGCCTATGATATCCTCGTCTGGTTCCCAACGACCACCGCCTGTTTTCATGGAGACTAAGCATCCACCTTCCCCCCTCAGTTCTCATTTCGGAAGTGAAGAAGAATCTGCGTCAGGTTCCGGTTCGTCAGGCTCAGCGTCCCAAGATCACCCTACGCCAACAACAGAAGATACGAGCTCCCCTCTCTTATATTACCTTGAGGGAACACCATCACCGGATCCCACTCGTGTCTCCTTTACAGGCACAACAAATTCGTATGCAGGGAAACAAAAGGACCCCACCTCACCACTTGCAGATGCCTTTGATGAGGATGACGAGGATTATGATAATGTAAAATCCCCATCGCCGCCTATTTCTCGCCCAACCATCGTCATCAGCGACGACCCTTCACCGACAAAGGGCCCAGTCACATCCATAACCACGTCAGGGACACCCCTTTCACCCTTCCAGCTGTACCGTGGGTGGCTCTCGGAGGTCGTCGCTCCTTTGGAGGAGTACATCGACGAAACGGTTGACCCTCGTGACCATTATCTTGATCTTAAAGAGATCGCAGAGGGTGAAAGTGGCTCGGTCTTTGCTGCCCGTCTCTCGGAGAAGAATGCGCATAAGTTGAGATTGCCGCCTCTGATCAAAGCCAAGGACAGCGACGACATTGCGAACGGGCGGCCAGTATTGCTTGCCATAAAGAGCGTGGCCATTGTTCCGTCTGGGTCACCGAAGCTTCTGGATCTGAAAAAAGAGCTGGTTTTAATGCGTGGGTTGTGGCATGAGAATGTGCTTGGAATGGATGCTCTATATGTTGACCTGTCGGAAGACTCGTTGTGGATTCGGATGGAACTCATGGAGAGAAGTTTGGCTGACATTGTGGGGCTCGTTGGCGATGGTTTGATGTTGCAGGATCGAATGATTGCCAGGTTTGCGAGCGACGTGGGTTTCGCTTTCCATTCTCACTTGGATTCACGTTTGCTGACCCGTTCATGTGCTCTTTGAAGATTCTTCTTGCGCTCGAGTACTTGCAAAAGCATCATATTGCCCACCGGGATGTGCGGTCGGATAATCTCCTCCTCAACAAACATGGTATACTGAAACTCAGTTCGTCTCTCTTTTTCTTCCGTCATAGCTGGCGAATTTTGATGGATATGACGACATAGCTGACTTTTCAAATGCTGTTCAAGTTGTTGGATCTCCCATGCGCTCTGACCCTGCAGGTGTCATTTTTTGGCAGGTATGTGATCACCGTTAATCGTTGATCTAGCCTTTTTTAATTGACACTTGTACCATAGGCTCCAGAGATGCGCAAGTAAGAACAATATTATCACGTTGTTTCGTGCAATCTTAACTTTGAAATAGGCCCCCTTATAACGCTTTAAAAGTCGACGTATGGTCACTAGGTGCCACTGTTTGGGAAATGGCTGAAACTGAGCCACCTTTCTCCGAGACCCAACAGTTTACAGATCGCTGGCCACCACTGCGTCAACCTGAACTATACTCACCCGCTTTTCACGACTTTCTGCGTCGATGTTCAGAACCTGTTTTGTCTCGTCCAAGCCCAAGCGATCTCATGAAGGTTAGTTTCAAGCGTTAAGTAAACCCGAGCAAGTGTAACTCTTTTTTTCTTTTCAGACTTCCTTCATCAACAACGCATGTGGGCGACAAGTTATCGTGCAGCTTCTGTCTCAGTGCATGGCTATCGAAGAGTTACTCCAGGATGGAAACGATTCCTCACGACCGAATTTGGAATAATTTATACCCTGATCATTATATCTTATCGACTTGCAAATGCTCTCTCTATCTATAACCCATCTATCTTCCCTGCTACACTTTCTACGGCATCTTTCAATCTGAAGGACTCTTTTACAACCATGTCATTCTCATCCTCACTGCACTCCGCGATAAATGTTGTTGTCTCAGCCACAAAACCTATTATTCGCTTCTAATTAGAACCATGCTTTCACATGAGAGCAAATATGCGTACCAAGTAGCTTGCCACCGTGCGTGCGCCACAGTGCTTCTGAGAAAGTCAGAGCAGTGAGTCTTGATCTGGAATCTTCGGAACGCGTATGCATGAGGATGTTGAGATTAATCTTTTTTAGAAGAGTATCGTCTGTCACGGCCTCAATCAGTACCCCGAGGCAATCTTGAAGCAACCTCTTTGCATCTGCATCATTTAGCTTGCTGGTGACTTCTACTTGTTCAACCAAGAGAATGGAGATTTGTTGCAGCTTATCGTCTCTCCAGAAAGCTGAGGGTAGAATGAATAAGGTGGGCCACACCGTTGAAATCAACAACGTACATCCGTCATCAAAGCTTAGACTTTTAGTAATGGTTTGGATAACCCCGTCCCAGAGTATGAAATCCGTGCATGTTTGAGTAGTGAATGCTTTTAAGGTGTCATGCAATGCTGGTAGCAACAATGTCATGTAGGGATTCATCAAATTCTAGTTCATGGATTAGCGAGTTAGCGAAAAAGTTTAAGGTAAGCGCACTTTGAAGAAATCGAGAAGAGTGTTATACAGGCGAATGAATGTGGCCTGTTGAGCAGGGTCAACTAAAAATAGCGGTCAGTATGATAAAAACTATAATAGAGGACTAGATGCACCTTCACCCGCAAATGCCCAATCATAAAGACGACGGAACAATGGCTTAAACGCGGCTTCATTTAGCTTGATCACGAGCTCCTTGAAAGCTGCGATGACAAATGTCTGCCCCTATATTTTATATATATTTGAGCTGGGGAGAATTCGGACCTTTGCTGTTGCATACCTGGATATCCTCTTTGACGATACTCAAAGCTACCAGGAAAACTTTGGATAATGCACGCAAGTGTTCCGATATAGAAGCACGATCAGCGTTGCGTAAAGCCCGAGCGAGGAGGTCAAAATAAGCTTCAATGCGGACCTAAATGAATTCACGATCAGCCTGGCTCCACAACGAGTTTCAATAGATACCGTAACAGTAGCCTCCAAAGGCGCCCATAATTCAAGCAATGTAGGAAGGAGAATTTTGGCTGGAATCCTCTTCGCAACAGATTTCATCAAGCCTGACGTAGCAGACGACAGAACATTTGAAGTCTGGAAACAATCTTCGATGTAAAAGTTCACAATTTGGGTAACCTCTTCAGAACCCCAGAAGGTCGGAATTGAAGACAAGAGGCCTTGCAGGATAGCCAACGTACTCTCTGCAAGTGCTACGGAGTTGTCAAATTTTAGAAGAAAAAAATTCAGAGTGAAGTTCTAGAGCTCACCCTTATTTCCTTGGTGAAGGGTGACAACGCATTGCGTAATAATGGCACGAAAGAAAGGGATAATCCGAGGTCCAAGCTTGGGCCTATAAAGAAAAATCTTAGAAAATATATAAACAAATTAAGCTGACAACGAACGACATGGAAGCCAGGGCTGACAACGCGGAGGGCGCCAATGATTGATCTTTCACTGCAGCTAGAGTACCTTGGACGACACCTGCTAATGGACCCTCTTCGGCGGGGCAAAGGGTAGAAGCAATGGATCTCAATGCCTTGAATGAGAAGATAAGAACGCGATCATCCTTTTGCTTTGTAATTATGTTCCGGATTGAAACGATTATCTTGTTCACGGCCGGGGTAACTTCCGCCCGAGCCTTAGGCGTAATATTAGGAAGGCGATCGCTTAACAATTCTAAAGTTCCCGCTAGGACCTGGATTATGGTTGGTAAGGAAGGAACGGAGGTATGCACTAGAAACCTACTTTGGCATCTCCCTGCTCCAAGATGGCCAGGACAGAATCAATGAAAGTGACAGCAGACATTGACTCCAAAAGGCGGCTAATTGAGTTTCGGGCTGCCTGCGAAATCTCGTCGACTTTTGTGTCCGCCGACTTTCCGACATCTTTCAACGTTGCTAGCGTCAAGAGATTAGAGACGACGCTGCTAATGGACGAATCTTCTGAGGATTGGGCCGATTGCGGCGTGGATTTGATCGCATATCCGATGAAGGTGATCAGAGCCTGCGCTCGGCGTCTGAGAATCGTGGACGACGACGCCAGGTGATCCGCATCACTACTCGAAATTGTCAAACAGGAAAAGGGTAAGCCTGTCGATTGATCTTACATGCCGCCTTCCAGGAACAACGGGCTGATAATTTCAGGCTGATATATGCGAGCTGCCAGACGCTGACTTTCTTGAAGGATCTCATTGAGACTCTATGTATCCCCTGGTGAGAAGGCGAGGTGATGAAGGATTAGAGTACTGACGGAGACTTGGACTTGGTACTCTTGGTGCTGTATTAGGGCGATGGGTAAAGCCAACGAGGCCCGGATTTCATCAGGCTTTTGACGGACAATACGATTAGCAGCTTTTTCTATGAGAAGCATGCAGGTTGGAGCCAAAAACTCGATGGAACCCAAAACGTCAACAAGGTGAGCGAAGAAGCTGGCAGGTCATTAGTACGTTTCAGGCGTGCTAAATACACAACTCACTTGTTGCGTCTGTGGCGGGGGACGTGATTGGCAGCATCTGTGAAGACGCGAAGGGAGTCTTTTGCCCCAATAAACAAGTCGAGGCCTTGAGAATGCGATTGTTTCAGAGACGCCGCCATGACTGGCACAATGCTATCAATTGTCTGCAAGTCGGGAATGTAAGCAATTTCATCTGCAAGGGTTGAAAAATAAACCGAACCTGTTGTACGACTTTGAAACTGTAGGCATCGTCACGGTGGAAGACGTTTGATCCCATAAACGTAAATACGGGCATAACATTGTGAAGGACTGAATCAGGCGCTAGTCGTGCTAAGCTTGCCATCAACAGAAGAGCTTGATGGAACGTTTGAGGGTTTTCAGCAACTGTCATCTCGTGTAAGTGAGCGGACGACAAAATACCGACCTACACATACCGCGAATGACCTCGACCAAAATATCCAGCCTGATTGTACTTGGGGATAGATTGGGAGCCTCCTGCGGATAATTTAACAAAGTCCAAGGATAAACAAAGGGGATATCTACCACAATCTTGCTAGCTGCGCTGTCTACAGCCGACATGAGCAGCTGCTCAACATAGCTAACATCAGCCTGATTAGGGGAAATGGATTGAACAACTCTGTTCAGCGTTTCGAGAAGGTGAGAAATGAGATCCAGGGAGCCCGGCAATGATTTTGTTCCAAGAATTTCCACTAAAAGGGTGAGGCGAGGAATAGTGTCGTCCGATAGGCTTCAAAAGTGGAGGTAAGTGCTGAAAAGGACGATGAATTTAAGCAACCTCTTACTCCGTTGTTTTTGCACGCTTGCTCGCTCGCAGCCCACCATCTGACGCTACAGGAGCCAAGGAGCTGAGAAGATGGATCATAAGAGGAACATCTTGTAATATGTTTGCCAAAAGCCGTCGACAAGATGTGTACTAGAAGCCGATTAAGTTATGTACGAGCGTACGAGAACAGATAACTGACACTTGGATCCTGCGCGCCGATCTCTAAGAAGAGATTGTAGATCTCAATCTTGCGTTCGTGGTCTAGACTCGTGAAAAGTCCATTTTCTAGCCCTGTGGCAATAAGTTCCTGCGGCCATGGTGGCATTCCTAGGAGGATGCCAGCTAAGACGGGGTCATTGTGAGAAATTGGGTTACTGACCTGACCGAAAGTAACTCCGGATTAGCGATGTGAAGGTTTTCCAAACCGTTTTGTTGGTGTCATTGAGATCCTTCGCTGACGAAGTATTGAAGACAGCCAAAAGGCACATTGTCAGGTCTTGTGAGTATGACGATAATGCATCTTCCGGTCGCGAGGATGACAGGGATGATGCAAGACTTTGAATAGTTGGTAGAAGGACTTCAACTTTGCTCTTGTCAGTAACGGCTTCGAGTGATTTCAGGAGTGTAGTTTGTGGTCCCTGGGACGACAGAGCATTGATGTGAGAGAGAAGGAAACTGAGAACTCTGCGTTTATAGCTGCAGACGGAGCGTGAGTTAGGTCACTGATGATAGTAATTCAACGGACTCATTATTCTTTTTCTGGCCTGAGGCAATTTTCGCAAGATGTTGGGCATGAAAAATAGTAATGTATGACGCGTCATTCGTGAAATGATCACGGTGTTCCACAAGGGCATCAAGATACTTTGTTAAATCTTCCTGACCTAGATATTGGAGGATCCCTGTATTACATTTTAGTATTGGCCAACTAGAGGTGGAAAAGGAGGTCGCACGATCACTTTGGCCATATATTGTGTCAAATCTGTACACTGCCACCAGTTTACGATTAGCCAAGAGGCGCAGACGTGAAATACATTCCAATGCGCCCTGGCGAGTCTGCAAATCATGACATTCCAAAGAAACCAACAAAGAGGGTAGAATCGTCTGGAAGTCCAATCCATCATCTTCTAGAAGATGTGCTTCTAAAAAGGCCGCTGCATGGAGGAGGGCTACGCTTCGTAGATCATGCCGAATACTTTCAACGGTGCACCAAATCCCAGCAAGAAATGCCAAAGCATCGGACTTTAAGTTCACGAACAGGGTTTGTAGGAGGTTCGAAGCAAGGATAGGTAACGTCGTGGAAATATTGCTCAAATTGTAAACCTCTCGCATGAGATAAATATATTGATCGCTTTCTTGCACTGTTTCCTTCTTCAAAGGTTATTAGACTCATTTAAGGGATCATGAATGTTATGCTTACAGATGAATCCTTCAGCCAATCCAAAATCACGCCAGTGGGTTGTGGTATCCCAACTATAGAGTTGACAAGGGAGATTTGCAACCAATGAATTGTCGTCTTGCTGCTGGGCTTGGTAACGATTAAGTTTCCTAGGAAGCTAGGGCCGAAAAACTAGTGCATCCACAGCGTTGAACAAAAAAGCATAACAGACGGTGAGAACGAACATACATTTAACAAAGTCTCATTTTCGGGCATATCGTCGATGCCCCGGAGTTCTTCAAAATTCATAACTTGCAAAACTTTGCACGCAGCAGCTAGTTGGTGAGACCCTGACAAAAGCCCCAGAAGAGCTCCAGCAATCAAGTAGCCCATGACTTTGACGTGAGGGTTCAAATCTTGTAGCTTCTTGATGAGGGCTTCTTGATGAACAGAACATGTGTTCGATCTCATGATGTTTTCTATGCAAACGAAGAAAAGCTCAGGTGACATCACAAGACAATCCTGGACTGATTTACCTGCTATCCGCGCTGCTACGGCAAAGTTGACTCTGCTCATACTGTCAACCGAAGTTTCCTGTGCTTTGGCATCCTTCACAACATCGGCGCACCCTGCCAGCAGCTCGAATATCGGGGCTGAGTCAGAAGCACCAAAGTTCTGGGATATGACATCCCAGAAGAGTTCCGCGGTATGTTGTCTGGACTTCGAAAAAAGCAAGAACGGAAATAAAATGCGATCAAAAATCATTTGAAGAATCTCTGAGCTTGCTGTATTGAGGAAGTGCGCGGTAAGATATGACAAGTGAAGTCGCAGAATGTTGCGTTTGGGTTTTGAACCCGGATATGCAATTGCATTCGCCAAACTATCAATGTATGCTTCCGGGTCCGACAACAAAATGGGATTGAGGATAGACGGGTGTTCATATAAAGATTCGAGGACCTGGGCATCACTGTCTTGAACCCGAGCAATAAGGGCTGATCGCATGGCACTCTGGAGAAAATAAACTTCAACGTAATCTCAAGTTACCACGATGTATAAAACGTACGTATTCTGGATTTGTCGAAGATTCACCGGCAACAGGCGATGAAAGGATATTTTTCACCGCAATTGTGCGTACTTTGGCCTCAGCGTTGTTAGATGCGATGATTAAATCAACCTCGTGACTTTCTGCAGGCTTAGAAATCCCGTCAACCTGAGAACTCATCAATAACTTCAATTTGAAACCTTATAGCAAAGAGCATACAGTAGAGAAGGAAAGAATGAGTTGCTCGATTTGACTTTTAGTTGTCTCATCTTGTTGACAAAGATCATCAGCAGCACTCGAAATTGCCGACGGATGCCGTTGGTGAACGAGGGAAAGCAGTCGGCGAGCTCCAAAAGTTGTCGGTCCAGCACTTTCAGAAGAGATCACATCCTTCATCAAGAGGCTTGCTAGCTGAGCAAAGATAGCTTCCGGGACATTGTTAAGTACAATGATTGTTTCCATTAGGAATAATGCTCGTTCATCCGCCAACCTAGGGAGTGGTAAATATTGACAGAGAGGAAAACAAAGAGAAACCTACTTGTGACTTAGAGCTTTTATGAGTGGTGTGAGAACCTTCTCTACGCCAATCCAGCTTGATATGATTGAGATTTCGTCGTTTATTCCGCTGTTTATGAAGTTGTTAGGTGGATTGAGACATCTACGATTGCGAAAAGCGTACGAAATTCGTAATAAAGCTTTGATCGTTTTGTCGGAAAAGCATTCAAGCTCTGACTGCGGCTCACACACAGCAACAAGGGAGCCAAGAAACTGTTTCGTGGACACCTGGTGGGCGCATCTAGCCATACCACCTACAATCACCTTTAGAGCTGGAGCGGCAATTTGATATTTCTGCGACAGAGCGGCGAGAAGGATGTAACTTCCGAGCTAATGCAGATTAGAACTCTGTATCGCCGGTACTAAGACAGAAAGCTCACAATGGCATCTTTCGTTGGTGCGGGAGTTTTCTGTTGCAAAGGCTCAAGTAGCGCAGGAATGAGGTAAGCGAGGGTGCCTTCATCCAAAGATTTGCTGCGCTTGATGAATTCGTGCAGAGTCGCTGCATTAAAAGCTAGCTGGACGCGATGGACGGACCCCTCTTTAATGGCTGAAGGGAGAAGCGATGCCACAAAACGCGCGACGTCGGAGTTCCGAAGCATTTCTGTCACCAGGGACACTCGAGAGAGCGTTTGGCCTGCACTTTTATATGGGAGGAGGAAGTCCCAAAGGGTATTGGGCCTGTGATGGACCTGTTAGTTTTAGCTGTAGAATTGGGAGTCCAAGAACATACTTGATGTGAAGAATGGTGACCATTTTGGCGAAGTGTGGAGACTCATGGTAGGGAAGAAAGAGAGACAATGTGGCGTCGAGATTGAATTCGTTAATGCTGGGAAACGGATGAGTAGCCGCTTCAAGATATAAAGCGGTCTACGAACCGAAACCTCCTCACAAGCCATTCGACGACCCTTCCGGCTGGTGCCTCCATTAAATGCGGCCCTAATAAGGCCAGAAACTTCCCTATAGCTTCGTCAAGCTCGTCGTTGGCTTCGGTTGAAAGGAGTGTGCGATCTGTGGCTTTAGCCTGATCTGAAAACAATTGGTCCTCGTATGAACGAAGTGATGGGGAGATGGATGACAACTGGATAAAGGCGTTGACGGCCAGGGCATAAATTGACTCTAGATCATGCTGGTCGGCTTCTTTGTCAGCGAATAGGTAGGACGATGTTGGTTTGCGACGAGATCTATCCACAAGAAGGGCAGAGTTGAGCGACGCATGCTGAGCGAGTTGGGCAGCGAGACTAGACATGGCAAGAAAAGGATTCTGTAAACATTTTGAATTTCATAAGCAATTTGTCATAGAAAGCAAAGTTATGAGTACTAAGTACCTCAGCTCTGAGTCTGCCTTTGGCCTAAATGTTAGTGCACTCTTGCCAAGGTCTTTTCAAATTTTTGGGAGGGCGCGTGTCTTACGTAACTTATTTGAATGCAATGATGGCCGTTGGCAACACGAATAGGCGTTCCAGCCTTTGGTGAGCCAATGATGAGCGCTGAGCTCAAGCTGCAGCTCCTAGTTGGAGCTTTGTGCGTCTACGAAGCTTTTAGATGCCACTGCCGTCCTTATTCCCTCAATTTACAGGATTTGAAAGTCCATCTACGGGAGACTAACACGGACCTAGCAGCAGTCTTGTCAGAAAACTCGAAATCAACTTGAAATCGACGTATTCCACTCTTCAATCTACATTGAACTAACTACTAGTACAGATCACAAACCCTTTCCCATGGGCATTGTCCTAAATACTAAGTAAACACAGAACGAACGAGACTTCGAGTCCAAAACTGCGAATGTTCAAAAAGCAGGGGGGATGAGGAAGTGTTCACGCCAGTAAGGCGTGACGAAGACCTGGCGTGGGTCCAACGTCGCACGAATTTGCATCCACTCGTCATACTTGGGGTACGAGCTGCGAAGACGTTCCAAATTTCCAAAGTTGGGCGCCACGTACTTGCCAAGATGGCATCTATATTTAGGACCGTGCTTGTCAAAGTATTCAAAGTACGGGCGGAAGAACTTCGCCGGATCTGAACGCTTGGTCACGCTACCCAGTTCCGTGTCGTACTGGAAGAAGTTGACATCGAGTCGGAACTTGTCGCCTGTATACGACGGGGAAAGCCAGAACGGACTTTTCTGAGTTTACGAAAGAGCAAACTGTTAGGAAAGTAGAAAAGGACCGCACAATCAACGAACCTTGGCGCTGTAGAACTCGGTGAAAAAGTTTCCGATAGTGCCCGAATCACTTTGATTCAAGGCCCTAAGTGTCTTGGTCGCATCTGTTATTATCACAGTCAAAAAAAAGAGAAAAGAGAAATATGTGTACCGGAAAAGTACGTACCAGCAGCCTTATCCACGTCGATCCAGAATTCCGCAAAACAACTTGGAAGAAGCGTGTCCTTGATAGCATTGTCCATAGGGATGATAGCCGACCATATGTCAGAAAATGTAACGGATTCGCCCAGTGGAAGGAAGATGTTGAGAATTTTTGCCGCAATTTCCTTTTCAATGGCGCCGATAACAGGCTTATCGCGGAAATAATTCAGCTGCCAGAGCAACCACAATCCTGTCTTTGCGCCTATCTGCTGAAGCCTGGAAATATATGATTTCTTTGGCCTTTGTTTAACAGAACGACCACCTACAGGGTGAGTTCGTCATATTTCTTAATAGGGCCACCTGGAGGAACACGTTTCCCTGTCCAAATCTGCACACGCGGAGGGAGATCTGGCTGGGGCCAATAAAGCTACAAATGGATGTATTAGATTGATAGAAGAGGTATCTCGAAAATGATATACCATGCGCATGTACTCGTTCGCAGGGTCTTTGAAATAATCCACAATGCCAGGGACGCCGTCGGCTGCTGGCCCATAAAGGTTCACAGGACAGCCCACTTTCCAATTGGCGTTAAGCGGCTGAACCGGGGAAGTCTGCTGGGTGCCCGCGACATTGAAAGTTGGAGTCAGCGAAAGCGTCACCTCTGTGATGATACCACAAAGTCCAACAGATACCCCAGTGGCGTAGAACAGGGTGGGATCGGGATCATCACGCGAGAAAACATGTTTAGTTCCAGTGCCGTCGATGATGGTAAATCCATATACAGCATCATGGAAGCTGTAGAGGAGTGAGCCGCCAGCAGATCCTAAGGTTGAGAGTGAACAAAAGAGATAGAAACAAATCCAAGCACAGAATACCTGTGGAAAGAAACCCGCCAATAGTTTGGTGAGTGATACCCCCGAGTTCTGGCAAAGCAAAACCAGCCTGTTGTAGTTGGAAAGCAAGGCCGTTCTCTGTCGTCGAGTCGGACTCTTCTGGATCTTTATCAAGGTTGGTGCCTGCCTTGACAATAGCGAGTTTCTTATCCTTGTCGATAGATACCCCACGATACTTTGTAAGCGAAATGAGAACCACGTTCTTGGGAAAGACACCCTGAGGAGCATCCAAGATGATGTTGCTTGGGCTCGAGTGCGCAGCACCGATCACTCGTACTTGGGATCGCGCTTCATAGGCTTTCTTGACGATATCAATTATCTCCTGTTCAGATGTCGGCTTATGAAGGGCGTCAGGGGGGAAGGGGTTAATACCCGAGTTGCCGAGGGTGTTTTCCTTCGAATCGGAACTATCAGGTGTATATCCCCAGGGAACGCTGCGACGCGCTGGTGGTGGGATGGAACTGAAAATGTGCTCAAGTTTGCTGGACAACTCTTGTACTTCGCTTATCGCAAGCACTCTTTGCTTGCTGAGCGCATGATAGTGTTCAACCAATGGGACGACGTCTTTGAACGAGGGCGACATGGGGAGACAAGAACAGATAGGATACTGTTGCCAGCATTGCTGTACGCGACGGGGCTATAAGTACAGCTGGCATACTCACACGGACGCTATTTCTTCCTCGATGGAATTGGTGCGGCAAAACGACAGCCATATGGAGAGATACTGGAGACGTTTGGGCGCCGAGTGTCAAGGAAAGTATCCTATCTCCTCAAATCAAGGCAAAATCGAAACGCCGGAAACCACAATCGGTCGTAGATGCTTCTTTGAACTTTGGACAATTCTGTGTCATGGGACAATAGGTACTGGAGAGCCTTGCCAATATTAAGTGTGAGTTGCGCGGCGGTGATCGGTACCACATACGTACGCCAAGCTATCAGACCTCCTGCCACATACACCAACTCGTCGTATAGATACCGTTTCGAACATGAGCGATGCCGTACGGTAGCGCGTGCAACAAAGGAAGTTCTGCGGCGATGTGGCGAAACGAGCAAGTGAGTTGATGACAAACTCTGTGCATATAAGTTCGTGCTATGTACACACTCCAAGTTGGTACCCAAATGGCAAACTCTACTTACCACTACTCTACCCAATATGAATCTACTCTCTCCGATTATCAATGTGCAATCTCCATGCGTCCATCCACTTCCGTTCCACGCCACTGGCCTCCTCTTCAATCGTCTTCACGGGAATCGGACCTCTTCGTCGATGGCGTTGCCAAGCACAGTTGATATCTACCGCCTTTCACCAGCTTCACCCCAGCCAGAAGCCAGATTGGAACTTTTTGCTTCCACGGAGCTCCTTAGCTGTCACTGTCATCCTTATTCCCTCAATATACACGGATTTCATAGTTTATCTACGGGAGACTAACACGGAGCTGGCAGCAGTCTTGTCGCAAAACTTGCTTAAATCAACTTGAAATCGACGTGTTCCACTCTTCAATTTACATCGAGCTAACTACTAATACAGATTACAGACCCTTCCCCAAGGCTATTGTCCTACATATTTAGTAAACACAGAACGAACGAGACGTCGAGCCCCAATCTGCTATTATTTAAAGAGCAGGGCCGATGAGGAAGTGTTCACGCCAGTAAGGCGTGGCGAAGACCTGGCGTGGGTCCAACTTCGCACGAATTTGAATCCACTCGTCATACTTGGGGTACGAGCTGCGAAGACGTTTCAGATTTCCAAAGTCGGGTGTCACGTACTTGCCAAGATGGCATCGATATTCGGGACCATGCTTGTCAAAGTATTCAAAGTACGGGCGGAAGAAGTCCGCCGGATCGGAACGCTTGGTCACGCTACCCAGCTCCGTGTCGTACTGGAAAAAGGTGACATCGATTCGGAACTTGTCGCCTGTATACGACGGGGAAAGCCAGAACGGACTTCTCTGAGTTTACAAAGAGCAAACTGTTATGAAAGTTGAAAAGGACCGCACAATGAACGAACCTTGGCGCTGTAGAACTCTGTGAAAAAGTTTCCGATCGTGCCGGAATCACTTTCATTCAAGGCCCTAAGTGTGTTGACCGCATCTGATAATCTCACAGTTAAACAACAGAAGTAATATGTGCGCCGCAAAAGCACATACCAGCAGCTTTATCCACATCGAACCAGAATTCCGCAAAAGCACTGGGAAGAAGCGTGTCTTGGATACCATTGTCCATAGGGATGATATTCGACCAAATGTCAGAAAATGTAACGGACACGCCAAGTGGAATGAAGATGTTGAGTATTTTTGCCGCAATTTCCTTTTCAATGGCGCCGATAATGGGTGTATCGCGGAAATAATTCAGCTGCCAGAGCAACCATAATGCTGTCTTTGCACCTATCTGCATAAGCCTGGAAATATATGAATTATGTGGCCGTTGATTGACAGGACAGTCACATACACTGAAAGTTCGTCATATTTCTTAATAGGGCCACCTGCAGGAACACGTTTCCCTGTCCAAATCTGCACACGCGGAGGGAGATCTGGCTGGGGCCAATAAAGCTACCAATGGATGCATTAGATTGATAGAAGAGGTATCTTGAAAATCATGTACCATGCGCATGTACTCGTTGGCAGGGTCTTTGAAATAATCCACGATGCCAGGGACGCCGCCAGCTGCTGGCCCAAAAAGGTTCACAGGACAGCCCTTGTTCCAATCGGCGTTGAGCGGCTGAACTGGGGAACTCTGCTGGGTACCCGCGACGTTGAAAGTTGGGGTGAGCGAAAACGTTGCCTCTGTGATAATACCACAAAGTCCAACAGATACCCCAGTGGCATAGAACAGGGTGGGATCGCGGTCATCACGAGAGAGAACATGTTTAGTTCCAGTGCCGTCGATGAGGGTAAAACTATATAGTGCATCATCGAAGCCGTAGAGGAGGGAGCCACCAGCAGATCCTGAGGTTGATAGTGAGCAAAAGGAATTAACAAGACATCCCAGCACGGAATACCTGTGGAAAGAAACCCGCCAATAGTTTGGTGAGTGACACCCCCGAGGTCTGGCAAAGCAAAATCAGCCTGTTGTAGCTGGAAAGCAAGGCCGTTCTCTTTCGTCGAATCAGCCTCTTCTGGATCGACATCGATGTTGGTGCCTGCCTTGACGGTAGCGAGTTTCTTATCCTTGTTGATAGATACGCCGCGGTACTTTGTAAGCGAAATGAGGACCACGTTCTTGGGAAAGACACCCTGAGGAGCATCCAAGATGATGTTGCTTGGACTCGAGTGCGCAGCACCAATCACGCGTACTTGGGTTCGCGCTTCGTAGGCTTTCTTGACGATATCGATTATCTCCTGTTCAGATGTCGGCTTATGAAGGGCGTCGGGGGGGAAGGGGTTGATACCCGAGTTGCCGAGGGTGTTCTCCTTCGAATCGGCACTATCAGGCGTATATCCCCAAGGAACGCTGCGACGCGCTGGTAATGGGATGGAGCTGAAAATGTGCTCAAGTTTGGTGGCGAATTCTTTAACCTCGCTTGTTGCAAGTGCCCTTTGCGTGCTGAGCGCATGATAGCGTTCGACCAATGGGACGGCGTCGTTGTGGAACGAAGGCGACATGGGGAGACAAACGACAGACAAGATACCGTTGCCAGCATTGCTGGCCTCTGTGGAGTTATAAGTACAGCTGGCATACTCACACGGAAGTGCTATCTCTTCCTCAATGGAGCCGGTGGCGCGAAACGACAGTCACATGGACGGAGAGATAATGAAGACATTTGGGCGCCGAGTGTCAAGGGATATATCCTATCTCCTCAAATCAAGGCGAAATCAAAACGCCGGGAACCACAATCAGTGTTGGATGCTTCTTTGGACTTTTCTAGTTTCTACGACCTTGTCATGGGACACTATGTACTGGGGCTCTGGAGACCGGAGAGCTCTGCCTAGAATGAGGCGGCGATGATCAGTACCACATGTATGTCAAACTATCATAACACCTGCCACATACACCAACTCCTCGGATAGATAAGTACGTTTTAGAACATGACTGATGCTGTATGGTGCGTGCAATGAAGGGAATTTTGCTTGGAAGAGATTGGGAGAAAGAGAGAGAGATTCCGGACCGGTCAACAACTGGCATACCCAACGTTTATTGCCGTTTGCAGTGAAGTTGGCGGTCGTGTGAAATTCCATCAAAACGCACAAATACGACCAAGTTCTGATTGAACTTTCTTCACAACGGCTGGGCCGTTTGCGACGATTTATGGTGCGTTGGAATTGTATTGACGAGGCGATGTGCGCCCCATCAAATTCTGAGCGATTTGGTAGAGTATTTATGTAGTTACAAAAAATTACCTGTTAAAAGTGTTACTGCGAACTTTTGGAAGAACGGCGGCACCTATGGACAATCTAGTTGTAGATAGACATATAAATGAGTGCGCCCCAGTCAAAAATTGTGCTCCGTAGCACACTATTACTTGTGTTAATTTTTTACATAGAGGCAAAGAAAATTCAAGACATGTATTTCGTCAATATTGTTTCGCACGTACGCTCTCTGAAATTGCTTTTCCAATGAATCTATTCTTTCCGATTATTAGTGTACAATTTCCATGCATTCATCCACTTCCGTTCCACGCTACTGGCCTCCTTTTCAATCGTCTTCACAATATCTCTCCTCCTCTTTCGGACGTTTGCATCGCCCCAGCTCTCTACTCCATCCAACTTCATCAAGAGCTTATCCATTGAATCCGTGTACGCGTGCAGAGCATGATTTCTAGCGGTATACGCCAACCGTACATCTGAATCCCCGTCAGATTCAGAGGACACATCGTTCTGCGTTCCGGACGATGACTGTTCGATAGGAACCGTCAGAACACCATCCGGATGGCTGGAGGAATGCAAGTCGATCGAGGAGGGAAAAACGAAGTTCTTCTTGAGAGTTTGAAATTGTGATTCGAGATCGTGAATGGAGCGTAGGGATTTATGAATGCGGTATTGATGCTGTATCCGTGATGCAGCCTCGTGATGACGTTCTGTGTACTCTGTCCGAGGTGGAGGGGAAGGGGAGGTTGTGCGTGACGTAGGCTGAACATTGGACTGATACAAGTATGTCAGATGGGAGCGCAAGAACGTCGTGAACGGTAAACCTACTCGTTGAGAATGTGTCGACCCCTCGCGTTTCAAACCCTGGCGTGTCGTATGCTCCTCCAACACTTGATTCCTCCTTGCCGCTTGTAGCTCCTGAAGAGCTCGTTCTCTGGCCAGGCGTTCCTCCCTCTCCTTTCTCTCGAGCGCCTCCTGCCTCTTCCGCGCGTCGAGGTAGAGGCGTTCCTGAGGTCTTAGCTGATTGTATTCCCACTCCTCTTCGCTATCATCGTCTTCGTCAGGAAGCCACTGACGTCGGCGTGTTCGTTGATCGGCGAGGGCGCGAAGCCACTCAGGATCCGTTTGTGGGTAGGCCCGTTGGGCCGGCGCATAGCGATATCCCGCTGATTGGTAGGGATTGTTGTAGAAAGGTTGGCCGAACATGGGGTTCGAAGGGGGTTCCCAAATAGAAATGTAATGACATGGCTAAAATTGTGATTCTTTTATGGGGAAAGACTGCACTACTACTCTAGAACGTTGAAGCAGGAGCTGGTAATAGATTCGTCTAGAAAAGTATGTCACGTGGTGCACTTTACGCTCACCAGACAGCACCAGACCCACAAGTATGACTCACGGAACACATGCGTATCTCAACCGCCTGGAGAATTGATAATGCGCGCCCCCATCGTTTGAACTTTGTCATCCGCCGAGAAGCTGACTATAGCGCTAGGAATCGATGAGTCACAGCGTTGCCGACCGAAGCATAAATATCCTGGTTCTACTTCTGGACTGCCACATTACAATCTTGCTACGAGCGATGTTAAGTTCACCGTATTCCAGTTTCATGTCGTCAACACGCTACGATGACAAGGGGAGACAGCTCCACTTTATTGAAACGGATACTCAGCGTCGGGAACGCCTCGAGTTTTCGAGGATGTTCAGATCAGAATGTTCAGAACAAGACTCTTCCCCTCCGCACGAATATGTTGTAAGTTTCTGTCCATTGCACCAGGCGCCAACAAGTGGTTAATGACCAGTTTCTCTCTAGATGAGTACATTGTCCCCAAAGTATCATCACATCAGGCTTCATCGTTCGAGCTCAGATTATATGAACTTTGGGACTGACATGGGCGGAGAATCGGAGACGTACCTCATGTACTCGTCTCACAGCACACCTTCAAGCCCTCCACCCGTTTCGTTTGCGCCGCTTCCACCGTCTTCTCGTGGACATAGGCGGCATCGCTCCTCTTTATCATCGATCCCGGAGGAAAGCTAGATCAGAGAGCGCCCAAACGCCTTCTAGGACGCAAGCATGCATCATCTATGTATCACACCACTCATATGCATCACATCTTACCCCAAAGGACGGTCGAGCAGGTTTAATTTTAACATGTATACTTAACACACCCCACATCATCAATCGATCTTCAGATAAATACATAGATACCGCACAGAGAACGTATGGCTGTAGAAATCTCAGTACATGCC
The DNA here is from genome assembly GCF_000143565.1 of Laccaria bicolor S238N-H82. Lineage (NCBI taxonomy): Eukaryota > Fungi > Basidiomycota > Agaricomycetes > Agaricales > Hydnangiaceae > Laccaria > Laccaria bicolor. The sequence goes on from NW_001889880.1 coordinate 863,955, forward strand.
TAGTGAATAATAAAAAGGGGTGACTCACGTACGACGTGAGGCGTTTTGGTGGACCAAAGCCTGGTTATCCATCTAATCCATCGGCCTCGTTGAAACATGGCTGCTTCGGTATAAAAACGGCTGGGTCGCAGAAAACGATGCATCCAGACCAACAACACTGCCCTTTCAAAGTCCTTCGTTCTTCAACAAATTAACATGGTTAGAGAGCAGGTTGTCCCACAGGTTACCGTGGTTAAAGACCAAGTTGGGGTACACATTATCCCTGTCATCGATGTACGTCATCACCACGCACCTCCAGGGAGCCTTTCTCATGCGCAGATTAGGAGCGCCTCGGATACGCGTCCTCTGCCTCTAAGGCGCACAAGGACAAGGTCGAGAGATACAACGACCTGCTGGAGGAAATATACGAACATGAGCTAGAACTCGCGAAGATGAAATCAGCGCTGGTAGATATGCGCAAGGAGATTGTAGAGGATGCTCAAAGCTTGGATGGGGTGGCTGTGGGTGTCAAGGCAGTACAGACCGACGTCATTGTCAATGGCGACACTTCCGATAACGATAGTATCGACAAGGAGAAGAAGGATAGAAAGAGAGGCGGCAGAGGTAAAGCAATCGTGAAGGGAAAAGGGAAGGAAAAGTCAAAGGTCGCGGGCACGGAGATGGACGTTGAGTGGGATTACAACCTGGAGTTGTCGAATTCTGCCAAGCGTGGCCGTCGCGCTTCAGACGCATCGGATTCGGTCGAACCACCAACGAGGAACGCATTCGTTCTGGGAAGCCACTGATTGTCGCACTAGAGGATTCTGAAGCGACGGAAGCATAATGGTTGACAGCCAAGAATGTCATGGTAGACGTTCAATGCACACAGAATGATGTTGCAACATGTCTATCTATAATTCCAAAATTCTTAAAAATACAAGTTGGAAGTCCAATGAGGTATGATGATGGTATGCGTACAGGGATGAATGAGTGTGGGAGGAAGGTGGGAAGCCAATGCAAATCAGCTACACAATCACAATTCCAAGGGCTAATGCAATCAAGCGACGCTTTTCTGAAACATACATCCCATGAGGGAAAACAGGTAGCCCAAGGGCAGCTGCTGATAAATCACACTGTGCAGCTGCAGCATAAGCGCAATGAGTATGGGCGCATGCAAAGCAAATTAAAGCTCACAGGTGAAACTTAAGAGCTGATCCCTTGTCTGAGGGTTAGGAGGGTTGAGATGGGGAGCGAATCTATTAACAACTTGCGTAGGATCGCGGAGTGGGCTGAGCGCGCCAGCGTGGTTATTGGCGAACCAGATCGGTAGCTTTTCCATGTTGGCTTGGATGTTGTTCGTAGTAGCTTGGAGGTTATTCATATTGACATGTAGGTTATTGACATCCGCTTGAAGCTGGTTGATGGCTGCTGGGATGTTGGCAGCTTGGATTTGATTGATATCCACTTGTAGCTGATTGATCGCCGCTAAGATGTTGGCAACCCAAGGAGGTACAATGTTGGCTGCAGAGGAGATGACAGCCGCCTTATACGCTTCCGCCGTGCCTATCTCAGTGTTGATGGCAAGTTGGGCCGGATTGGCGGCTACAAATGATGGTTACAATCAAGACAGGATAACAGCAACAAGTCATTGGGACTTGCTTTTAGAAGCTGATAGTCGTTCGACATATTCCAGAGCGTTCGTGATATCAGTTAAGACGGGAGGATTTGCAGGTGCGGGTGGGACGGCAACCCCTGCTACGTTCAAGGGCGGAAGTAACGCAGCCATAGAGAGCGAAGATTATTAAAGGCGGGAGTATGATTAAAGGCGGGAAGAAAGTACGTGGGTCATTCAGTGTCGCTAGCTTATATAGAAGAGGTGGTCCGTGTCTGAAACAAGCGGAAACCACATGTCACGAGTGTCATCGACTATCATATGTGATACTAAGGTCTGTATAAGAGTTACAAACGAGCATTGTTCTTAACGTAGCAAGGGGAGTATGGAAAGTTGGGCGATCAGCCACATAGGGAACGGACATACCTTAAGTGAGCGAGACAGCAAAATTATGATGATCGTAAGCGAAGGCTGGGCCTCGGTCATTGCCTTGGGTCGTGGCAGAACGCTAGTCTTGGGGGTCTGAGATTTCTCTTTCCCAACTGCAGCCTCTTGAGCGACCTGGCTCTGGGCGGCGTGGTTGAGTGCTACTGCGGCTGACCCTTGCTTGAAGGTTGATTCAAGTCATCATCAGGGAGGAAGAAACGGGAAGGAATAGTTTCAGGCAGGTCGTCGCTCAAATCGTTGGGCATGATTTCAAGTATATACCCCATTATCTGTTGACGAGCTCGTCTTAGACGAGATTTGTGACTAGCAAGTTCATACGCTTACCCGGGGACTAGGAATTCGGATGATGAAACCATCTGCCGTCGTCTGCGTAGAGACCATCTGGTGGGAAGAGCTGACATTGCTCGAACTAGAGGTCGACCACATCAGGATTCCACCAGCAGCGCGGACTGAGATAGGAAAACCGAGCCATCGCTGTCATGTTTCGCATCATCCATTGCTACCTTGACGGTGATATCCTGGAAAGCAGATACGTGAGAAAAACAATTTCAGCTTAACAGTGAATAGCAATCGACCTTGCACATAACGTAACCTGTTGGAAAGGCGACATAACATAACCTGTTGGAAAGGCTGGCATCAAATATTCATTGAGCTTATCCCAAACATCGGCAGGCGCGGTTTAGAGGTCATGAGCAGGCCGCTTGCCTCGAGAGATTCATTTATCAACATTATAAACTCCGGTAAACTGTTTGAAAAATTGGGGCTGGAACCATCCGCCTCAAGCGACTGTGACCATCGTAGACCGGAAACCAATCTCCATTTGGAAGTTAGATTGCTTGAGATGGCTTTTGTCGTCCGCGCCGGAATCCGACGAAGATTCAGAATATCCGCCCCACCAGAAGGATAGTCCTGAATCCTCTGAATAAGGGTAAGAAGACTTGTCCGTCGTTTGGAACATGTTCGACGTTTCGTGTTTATAATGATCTCCTGCCATCGACTACCATCCGAAGTCGCAGGCGGAAAGGTGAAAACATCCGCATTTTTGACGTCCTTGGTGTCCTTGCACGGCTTGACATCGCCGGAGGCATCGAAGCGCAGAGATTCAAGAAGTGTAGTGAGCTCCGTGACGTCTCTCTGCAGCGCGTTGATCTGCAAAGTGAGCTGTTTATCTTCAAGGATACTGTCGACAACCTCAGGTCCTCAGCTGCAGCGATTTCTGCAAGTAGCGTCGCATAGGCCCGACTTGCATTTATGACAGCAACATGGGCTTCTCCAGCCTTCTTCATTGCGCCCTCAATCCCCTGGTAAAGCTTTGCTGCAATATCGAGAGCGCTTGCTGCGGACACAAACTCGGTCATGAGAAAAACGCCGGCAGTGCTGACGAATGTCAACGCAAGGGAGACGACATTGGTATTGTCCTGAGCCTTGGCGCTCTGTGCCTCATCGAGTTTTTTCTTCCACTCGTCTAGATTGGCCTTTGGCGTACCCTGTAAGAAAGCCAAGCGCGTTTGCAAAGCGTCGATTCGCTTAGATTTCGCATCAATCTGCTGCTGGATCGCGTCGGGGTCTGAGGTAAGATCTTCCATGGTGAAAGGGGTGGAAAAACTTCTGTACCAGTCAACGAGAAACATTTGTATAGGGTAGACTTTCATGCTGCCGTCGAGGAAACTGGCTGAGGATTCACGGAAAGAGTCCTTGGCGTCTTGCAACAGTTCAGCTGGACTTTTGATATCCATGTAGCCGAGGTATTGACGGATGGTATGAGAGTAGCCAAACACGACGGCGTCGTCATATTTTGCGGGCAGCTGAGCCTCGCGAACGGCTGTAATATGCGCAAGCGAGCGCTTAAGATCTTTTATATTTTCTGGCTTGGTATCTTATCGCGTTCAAGCTCCTAGCCACTCTTAGCTGTCAGGTACTCTTCCATGAGAGCCTCTGCGAGCTCCATACGATTGACTTTTCCGTCGTCAAGCTCATTTGAAACGGCGAATGAGCTATCAGAGTCACCGGTAGGTGACAACCTGTTGCAATTATGCTGCTCTTAGAGAATGTCCTTTACCTAAGGAGCGGCAGGAACTTCATTCAAAAGCCACTTGCGAATTCTGTCCTGCTGCTTTGCCAAGTTGGCCTGGGAATCGTTGAAACCAGGAATTAAGATGTTGATAATCTGTTCATAGGTGATGGGAATATTTGATCCGTTGGACGCACCAATAACCTGACCTTGGTCAACGAGTCGAACTTCCATTTCATTGACGACGATCGACTTGGTAAACTGGCCGTAAATTCCGGCAGTATCGGTATCCCAGGCATACAGACTCTCCTGGAGGAAGCGCCCTGGAAACTGGACGACGAAGGCCTGTCCCGCAGTTGAATTGAACAGCTTCAACACCTCCTTCTGAACCAGCTTCAAAAAGTCGGCGCCCTTCGCTGGGCTAGTGTCATTGAGACGAAAACTTGGGGGAGGTTTCTGAGAGGTGGTATCGACGGTGACGGGTTTGGAATCGGTGGGAACCGTTTGGGAAGTGGTGGCTGGGCCATGAGACGTGGTCGATGCGGCAGTGTCAGAATTGACTGATGGTTAGAGAGCAGGTTGTTACACAAGTTACCGTAGTTAGAGACCAAGTTGGAATACACATTATCCCTGTCATCGATGTACGTCATCACCACGCACCAGGCAGCCTTTCTCATGCGCAGATTAGGAGCGCCTCGGATACGCGTCCTCTGCCCCTAAGGAGCACAAGGACAAGGTCGAGAGATACAACGACCTGCTGGAGGAAATATATGAACACGAGCTCTACCAGCGCAGATTTCATCTTTGCGAGTTCTATATGCGCAAGGAGATCGTAGAAGGCGCTCAAAGCTTGGCTGGGGTGGATGTCAAGGCAGTGGAGACCGACGTCATTGTCAATGGGGAAACTTCCGACAACGATGGTATCGACAAGGAGAAGAAGGAGAGAAAGAGGGGCGGCAGAGGTAAAGCGATCGTGAAGGAAAAAGGGAAAGAGAAGTCAAAGGTCGCGGGCACGGAGATGGACGTTGAGTGGGATTACAACCTGGAGTCGTCAAATTCGACTAAGCGAGGCCGTCGCGCTGCAGACGCGTCGGATTCGGTCGAACCACCGCATTCGTTCTGGAAAGTCACTGATAGGGTCGTTAGACATCGTGTCGCGTTTCAATGAAATTACTTGTCGCACTAGAAGATTCCGAAGCCCCATGGACATCTGAGAATGTCAGAGTACTTAGTTGGTACTTAGTCGGTGGTCTGGCGCTGCCAGTGGTAGGCGTTCAGTCAGGATGGACACAGAATTAAACATGTGTCAACAACAGATACCTCCTCATACTTCTCATGTCTGATTCTCATCTCCCTCCCCTCAGCTCTGACGGAGTTTTCTCGGTGTCGGCCTCTAGCACAATCAACGCCCCGCCAGAGAAAGTCTGGGCTATTCTCTTGGACTTTGCATCATACAATGAATGGCAAGCAACATATACGAACCTTCCAGCTTCCTTATATTCACATTTCAGTGTCCTTTAGGAACGCATTTGTGTGAGCGCTACATCCATCTGGAGTAGCTTCAACTCACGTAACCCGCACGTTCCGAAAAGCCGTGGTCAGGTTGTCACGGATTCGTCGAAGCAACCTCTTCAGTCACAGACACCAGCGGAAGGACAATATCTTTACATATATCCCGTACATCTCCCCCCGACGATGGAAAAGCCAGGCCTCTTCGGGGAGAGCTCAGCGTTTGTTCAGATCACAACGCTAGACCATGAAAACTTTCGTGTTGCCTGGAATACCGCTGGCCTACCCCACTTTCTCTTACATACGGAGCGATGGCAGGCTCTCAGCTACGATTCTATCATGAAGCAGACAAGGTACGAAACGATTGAAGTGTTTGGCGGGCTCCTGGCGTACTTTGTCAATTGGTTTGTTCGCCCGAAGCTTGTTTTGGGGTTCCAAGCCATGGCGGAGGGGTTGAAACGACGTGCTGAACAAGCTTGATTTTCTGAACGATGTATTTTCATTAGGTGGGTTTTTTCACACTTTTCCTTTGATCTCCTCTCATATCACAAAGGGACTTTGTATGTATACCCGTGGTATAATTTGCCGGTACTTCTATGTAAAACTTGATGCAAGGTTGATGAAGTCAAAACCACTCTTCATCCCTGTGTAACACTCTGATACGCCAGCTCAGGAATTTGTCATTTTCAGTCCTAATCTACACTTTCATCCCAGCCATGCTTCGCAGCCTCCAAAGTCACGAAGTTATGCAAATTCCATCTTGAAGTACCAGTATAAGTGTCGATCGCGATTAGACTTTCCCTCCCAGGAACTATCAGTTCGCTCTCATAGTATTCTCTCATTCATCGCTTCATAAAGACTTTCCGTACACCAAGGGGCTACTTATCTAGCAAGAATTTCAAGCACTGACTGCCATGACACGCTGCACATGCACAGCTCGTTGATCTACATTGGGACGCCAGAGACATGCGGGGTACTAGCGATGGTATTTCTCAAGCTGGCAATCTCTCTAGTCTTCATGAAAAGGTCATTTGTACTGTGGTTCGTCTCTTTTCCTTTTCTTTCTAGACGTCGAAGTTTGATGGCACTAGGCAAAATTGTGTAGCCTGAGCTGCATGCTCTTACCAGGATATTCATGTTTTCGATGCTGACGCCCACAACGACCAACCACTGTCTTAACTTTGAACCCGACTAGCCGCATGCGACCTGAAACTCACGCCGGCAAGCACTAAAACCACTGTTTTTACTTGGAACCCGACTGGCTGCGTAACCACTTGACGCTCAAGCCTACAACGTACCCCGCCACTGTCTTTATTTAGATACCGCGACCGTAGCGCGTATGTTGGCACATCTTTTGACGCTAAAGAAAATCTCTCTCAGAATGCCTGCCTCAAGCCTGCCTCACCGTCAACTCACTGTGCCTATTTTCTCCTTGTTGGGGTCTTCAAGTTGATAGCGCCCAATTTTGTAGTGGGTCGCAATAGCGATGGGCTGTTGAAAGTATACACTTAGGCGTTGCTTAGGCGAAGAATCCTTTTGAAAACGATTTCTTCCAGAATTTAAATTTTCGGGTTTTCCTCCACACTCTCGCCATCTCCATTAGCAAAATTTAACCTGAAGGGCGGCGAAGTAACCTCATTGAAATTTGAAAATCTCGAAGCGTTGAATGAACTCTTGTTCCCTGATGTGTGGTCATAATTGGCAACAACCACCCAAACCAAACATCCTCCAATATGTTCGCGTGCGCGTAGCGCGCCGCAGTGGTCAACAGCTGCTTCACCCTCCACTTGGAATTACTTCCTCAAGCTTCGATGCTAACGACAACTGTTCCATGGCTTTCAACGGTCGCGTCAATTGGCATGGCCATAGGACCTCCTCTCGTTAGCTTCCTATCTCGTACAGCACATAATGGCTCGTTTGAACTTTCACATTGCAGGTTTACGCCGACCAAGCCATTTCCATCATTCGTAAAAAGCGTGTTACTCCCATCTTCTTTGCCAAACCTTCTAACCCTCCGATATCATCAGGGATGCGACTGGCTTCTCGCGTGACGTTTGCGCTATATTGTCAATATTCTTAGCTTCTCGAATCGTCATCAACTGGACTTACGATGCCTCCTCAGGCTGATAGCCAACATCACGAGGTGTTTTTTCTGGCTTGGGTACGTTCGTCTTACATATTTCACTGACTCAAATATTGACGTACACTAGAAACCACTTTGAGATCGCCCTCTTGACGCAATCAGTCCTCATGATCCTGGCTCAGGTATATGCCGAAGTCCATTTCCCCGCTTATTTTCTCAACTCTTCCTCGCGCAGCTTGCTTTGCTGTACATTTGCATTCGATATCGACCCAGAAACAGCCAAGAAGCCATTCTCACCTCCGCGCGACCATTATCATTTTGGCAATGGCAAACTTACAGCCAATACATTGAGTTTCTCGCTGGTTTGATGTGAGCAAGTAAATATACTGCTTCGACATACTCAATAACACTGTCTAGACTCTGCCAGGCCATCCTGTTTCTCATTTTCGGGCGCTCCGACGTGTTCGTTGGACTTCTGGGGTTCGCTGCCCTTGGACTGGAAAGCACGTTGCCGATACCACAGCTCATCAGGTACGGTCTACCAGGAAATACACAATCATGCATGGTTCACTGAACTTGGCATAGTAACTATCGTCAGCGCTCACTGTACGGTTTTCGAACGTCAACGCTGGTTGGTTGGGTAGGCGGAGATGCTTTTAAGTCCGCATTCTTTCTTTTTATGGTGGATTCGCATTGAAGATTTGGTGCTCTTCTAGAACAGTTTATTTCTTCGTTCAACAATCACCCCTTCAATTCAAAGTTTGCGCCGTTTTTCAGCTGTCTGTTGATCTTGGTACGTAATGGCACTATATGCTTCTATATCAGCTCAAGCCAAATTGCAGCCATCATCGCCCAACGAGTGTTTTATGGGAATGCGCCGCCGATGTCTGTTCTGCTTCATGAGGATGAGCTGGAGACATCTCTCGCTTTAGCAGAAGAATGATCATACGCTACGACATGATTAATTTATTGATTTGAAACCATTCTTTGCTCTTTCTCGTGAAGGCCGATCAAATCAACGCCTCGACCAGTGGACATGAATTAACAGGCGCAGGTATGTCAATCTTGAATCTCAGAAAGATCTGAGCTCTTGCTTACACCTGGCTCAGTTCGCCGCAGATAAGTATTGAGTTGGTCGGCTTACCTCCTTCAAGGCTTCGGGGTTGATGTCCTCCGCTCAAATCGTGAAATCGCGGATGGTCCGTATCGAGTTGTGTGAAATCCTTGTCCCCTTTTTCTTCCAGATTTCTATCTCCTCCCTCTCCACCCTTGACTTAGGCACCCATTTCATACCAACTGTCTGTCGCAGCCTCAACAATCAGGTCGCTGATCACATTGGCTTTTTATAACCCCGAGTAAAATCCTTCGTTGTAAGTTATCCGTTCTTATTTATCAAGTTTAACATAAGTGTAGACTCTGGGCTCACGCAGCGAAGTTTTCATTGTGAGGAAACCTCTTCTTACCTTTGAGCTTTTTTGATTGTCTGGTCACAGCCTTTTAGCTGATCGCCTCTGCGTTCTACAACGTTCGTGAACCGCTATGTATAGAATATCTGGTGGGAAGCGTTTGACATCTAGGAAATCGCCTCGAGGCGGAAAAGGTATCCTTTCCCCCCTTTTTGTCTGTCTCTTGGGGATAACACTTAAGGGTTCTCCCAGCTCCACAGTTAATCCCTGTGCCGATCTGGTATGATTGATTGATCCATTACAGCGTCTGTTCTATCTATCGAGAGTGAATCATGTTGACTAACATTCTCATACTATTACAGACGCGACTCGGATCAGACGTTGTCGTCCATTGAATCTTTTCCGGTGTGAAGGCGTCCGGGGTTAAAATGGCTCAAGGAGGGATTCAGCACACGGGGCCCTTTCCTGCCCTTTCTACATACGGCCTGCCTCATTGCATCATCATTATGCCAAGGAAGAATTTAGAAATGTACTAATATACACAAGCAGAATAAAGTCGCGCTTCCCAAGAGTTCCTAACAGGGAGAGCTCTGAAAATCGGAATCCGTAGACCAGAAGACATGCGACGTTCGAAATCAAGTCTATTGTCATTCTTCGTACCAATTGGTATTTTTGCATCTCAGGCTCCCGTTTTTCGGAAGTCTTGACTCGATGTTGGTCAGACAATAGGGCACACATCCACGAGGTCCAACAAATCCGGAGCTAAGTTGTTCAATTTGCAATCTTCAGGCAGTGCTACGCGCCTGGATGAACGGGTGGACGAGGTATAAACGTCAGATCGAGTGCAGTGGCTTCAACATTCCAAACCAGTGCCGGTATTAGAACTAGTCCGCATCATTGACATGAAAATCCTAATACATGGATAATAGTAACTCACAAAAACTCTTGGGGAAGTAAATTTCGGAAAACATGTTTCGGAAGAAGTCAGATTTAATTTTCTGCTGCCCTGCACTAGTAATCAATTAATCAAGCTTAGTGTCCAGTACGTTTTTGCATATTCGGTCACCGTGAGATGCAGAACTCGTTCAGCTCTGGTTAGTTCAATGTACGAGAGACAAAAAAAAAAACACGAAGTTCTATCTGTGGAGAGCGACAACTTCTTGGATTGGCAAATTGCCAGTCTAAAAGTAAAACGTCCTCGCTCACGAGTGGCGTGTGAAATAAAACATACTATGACACCAAAAAGGAAATTCTATCGACTGACTGTCGACGGCTTCACCATAATGCACACAGCTCTGAGGACACTTTCGCTCTCTGGTCATATGTGCCTTTACTTCTCTGGACAAATTTGCGACTAATTGACAGCGGATGTCGAATCGCCGAGTCTAATCGCGAGTCACATTCTCCGTTTTGCTGAAGAATTCCGCAGCAATCCGAATGCATGCTCTCCTATGCTCTCTGATCAGCGCTTTTCAGCGTTTGGCCTCTCAGATACAGGGCTCATACACATGCGTCACTGCATATCGTCACCCTAGACTCGTGGAGGCTGGGGGCAATCTCCGGAGATTTTTTGCTGCATATTTGTCTGTCGACCCTCCTTATCGTCAAGATCTCAATGGAAATTTTACAGAGGCCGCTAATCGTTCATGTGCGCAAGACTTCTAAATGTGTGGAGCATGTCGTGGTTCTGCAGCATTCGCCTCTCTAGAGCCTAGTGTCCATTTCAATTGTGACTTATCCAGTGTTTCAATGGCTTACCCCCTTGAAATATTTTGTCATATTCATTTTTTTCTCAATGGTTCGTTGCTCGCTTTTTTGTGCACCTGTTCGTTCAACCTTCGATCTTGAATGCAGTGTTTCGACAAGTCGGTCCCAAAGGTTTCTGTTGGAATTCTATGACAGCAGATTCTAGTACCTGGGATTTCAAGTCGGAAGGGGGTAACGGCTCATTTCCAGAAAAGGGGTCGACCAAGCAGTTCATTTCTTGCTAGGCGCAGCCGCTTCTTTGGTTTATCTTCTCAAGCAGCCGCCTGCAATAGGGTCAGGCGATACCATTCCGCCGGTTTGAAGACGGCAGCATTTTTGCACAGACTCAAAGTGACAATAAATCCCATTCCAGGTAAGGCTGGCGATGGTCAAAAGATATAAAGGTCGGATGGCCCGCCAGGTCCTACAACGCATCGTCTTACGCCGTCTCCGCTTGACAGAATAAACTCGCTCTCATACCGCACATTCTATCATGCCTGCTTCCGACTCCGATACACCTCTCGCAACCAGTCAAACAGTTCCAGTCAATGCTGACACTACCGCATCGACCACGTCTGATGGCCCACCCACCACTTCCCAAACTGTTGCCACCGATTTCAAACCCGTCACCGTTCCCACCGATTTCAAACCTGTCACCGTCGATACCGCTTCTCAGAAACCTCCCCCGATTTCTCGTTTCGATGACACAGGCGGGGCGAAGGGCGGCGACTTTTTGAAGATGGTTCAGAAGGAGATGTTGAAGCTTTTCAATCCGACTGCGGGACAGACCTTCGCCGTCCAGTTTCCAGGGCGTTTCCTCCAGGAGAGTCTGTATGCCTGGGATACCGATGCTGCCGGGATTTACGGCCAGTTCAGCAAGCCGACTGTCGTCAATGAAAGCGAATTTCGACTCGTTGACCAACTTTATGATGTCGGTCAGGTTGTTGGTGCGCCCAATGGCTCAAATCTTTCCATCGTCTATGAGCAGATTATCAACAACTTGGTTCCCGGTTTCAACGATTCCCAGGCCAACTTGGCAAAGCAGCAGGACAGAATTCGCAAGTGGCTTTTGAAGGAGGTTCCTGCCGCTCCTTGGGTCAAGGACCTTCTTGAGGAGCAGCATAGTCGCAACGGGTCGTCGTCTACCAATGACTCTGATGGCTCATTCGCCGTCTCAAACAAGCTTGACGACGGAAAAGTCAATCGTATGGAGCTCGCAGAGGCTCTCATGGAGGAGTACCTGACGGCTAAGAGTGCCTGGGAGCTTGAACGCGACAAGATGATTAGGGAAACCAAGCCAGAAAATATGGAAGATCTTACGCGCACACTTGCGCATATTACAGCCGTTCGCGAGGCTCAGCTGTCCGCAAAATATGCCGACGCCGTCGTGCTTGGCTACTCTCATACCATCCGTCAATACCTCGGCTACATGGATATCAAAAGTCCAGCTGAACTGTTGCAAGACGCCAAGGACTCTTTCCGTGAATCTTCAGCTAGTTCCCTCGACGGCAGCATGAAAGTCTATCCTGTACAAATGTCTCCCGTTGACTGGTACAGAAGTCTTTCCACCTCTTTCACCATGGAAGATCTTACCTCAGACCCCGACGCGATCCAGCAGCAAATTGATTCTAAATCTAAGCAAATCGACGCTTTGCAAACGCGCTTGGCTTTCTTACAGGGTACGCCAAAGGCCGATCTAGACGAGTTGAAGAAGAAACTCGATTCGGCACAGAGCGCTAAGGCTCAGGCGGAAGCTGACCTCTCATCTACATACAATACCAACGTCGTTTCCCTTGCGTTGACATTCGTCAGCACTGCCGGCATTTTTCTCATGTCCGAGTTTGTGTCCGCAGCAACCACACTCAATATTGTAGCAAAGCTTTACGACGGGATTGAGGGCGCGATGAAGAAGACTGGAGAAGCCCAAGTTGCTGTCATCAATGCAAGTCGGGCCTATACGACGCTACTTGCAGAGATCGCTGCAGCTCAGGCTGCCGACAGTAACCTTGAAGATAAACAGCTCACTTTGCAGATCAACGCGCTGCAGAGAGACGTCACGGAGCTCACTACACGTCTTAAATCTCTGCGCTTCGATGCCTCCGGCGATGTCAAGCCTCCCAAGGACACCAATGACGTCAAAAATGCGGATGTTCCCAACTTTCCACCTGGGACTTCGGGTGGCAGTCGATGGCAGGAGATCATTATCAGCCACGAAACGTCGAATATGTTCCAAACGACAGACAAGTCTTCTTACGCTTATTCAGAGGATTCAGGACTATCCTTCTGGTGGGGTGGATATTCTGAATCTTCGTCGGATTCCGGCGCGGACGACGCAAGCCATCTCAAGCAGTCTAGCTTCAAAATGGAGATTGGTTTTCGCGCCACGATGGTCACAGTCGATCGAGGCGGATGGTTCCAGCCCCAATTCTTCAAACAGTCCGCTGGATTTTATCACATTGATAAGCGAATCTCTTGGGGCAAGTGGCCTGATTCAATCAAAGGAGCTCATGACCTCCAAAACGCGCCTGCCGATGTTTGGGATCAGCTCGATGAATATTTGATGCCAGCGTTTCCAACGGGTTACGTTATGTGCAAGGTCGATTGCTATTAATTGCTAAGCTGAAATTGTTTTTCTCACGTATCTGCTTTCCAGGATATCACCATCAAGGTAGCAATGGATGAAACGACACATGACAGCGATAGCTCGTTTTTCCAATCTCAGTCTGCGTCTGCTGGCGGAATCCTTATGTGGTCGACCTCGAGTTCGAGCAGTGAGAGCTCTTCCCACCAGATGGTCTCTACGCAAGTGACGGCAGATGGTTTAATCATCCGAATTCCCGGTCCCCAGGTAAGCGTAAACTTGCCGGTCATAAATTTCCCTCTCTAAGACGACCGCTTTAACAGATAATGGGGTATATGTTTGAAATCATGCCCAACGATCTGAGCGATGACCTGCCTCAAACTATTCCTGACAGTTTCTTCATCCCTGATGATGACTATGACTCAACCTTCAACAAAGGGTCAGCCGCAGTGGCACTCAACCACGCCCAGGCCGCTCAGGAGGCTGCAGTTGAGAAAGAGAAATCTCAGCCCCCCAAGCCTGCCTCAGCTAGCGTTCTGCCACGACCCAAGGCAAGGACCTAAGGCCTGACGCTCGCGTTACTATCAGCTGTCTCGCTCACTTAAAGGTACGTTCGTTTTATCCTCTATTGGCTGTACTTGTATTTGGCCGTTCTCCTTGCGGCGAACTTGTAGTCTTTTGCTCTCCTCCCTCGCACCACCCAGCTATCCATACTCCCCTTGTTATGTAAAGAACAGTGCCTGGTTTGTAACACCGCCTGCCGAATATATGTCAAGTTTTGTAAATGCTCTGCGCCCACCTGGAGTTGTCCTGTTTGAGCATTGCAAGACACTTCCCCGACTCTGGAACAGAGAGGATACGTTGCGACTCCCGCGAATTCTGGTGTACTGCAGATCATTTTATCTTTCGTGGTGTTGGCTCAGCAGTAACAGGGTTGAATTTGGACTTTGATCAGAGTCGGGGACCGGCGCTCGCGCCGCCAAGTGAGTTGTATGATTGAGGAGAGTGATTGCCCGACTCACCACGTTCCGTGGTGTTGACAGCCTTCTGAGGTCTGTGCGCTGCGAGGGTAAATTCCTTCGAGAAGCCTTGCGAGAAGCAAGACATTTTTTGTCTTCCTCGCTTTGATCCCCAGCTTTCCCCCCTCCCCCGCGAATCTTAGCCTTCGCGGACATTTTTCCGACCCCTCCCACTTCCCATTCTCTCTCGTTTTCACCACTTGCGTGCATGTGGTTGGTATAATCTTGTTGTCTTTTCACCAGCACGCTCAAAGCTTTCGAAATTCTCGAGTAAATCCAAAGACTTATACTTGTTTCCTATCACACCTGCCAGTGAGATGAAGCTGTTGAACAAGTATCGGATTGGGATTTTGTAAATTCCTTGAGATCAGCGCGTTTTGGAACCAAGTCATATGCATGAGATTTCTTTCCCCCGACCCACGAAAATTCGGATGCTCAACTAACTCATTTACATAAATTGAATTTTCGTGTTCTATCTCATTTTAGCATCAGCGCGTCCCATACAAAGCCCACCCATTTAGTAAGTTACCTTCCTCGAAGTCACTGTGGACACAAATTAGAGCTCACCTGCTCCTCGCAGCATCGATTCAATGTCCATCTGCCATGTCTGACATTGATAACGCCTCGTAACACTGCTCCATGTGATTTATGCTTGTTTCAGTTGTAAGTTAGGGGTGCTCAACCTGCCTAACTTATAACTGCACCACAACGTACTTTCTCCCTCAGGCCCCACCTATAATACCACTTTTGCTTTAATATTATCTTCGCCCTCTTTCTCATGCCTGCTTCCAACCCTCCTCCCAATGTGTCTAGTGCTGCTCTGCCCCCGGAGATACCACAAACTCGATGAAGTATGCTGATAGGTTGACTGCTTCTAAAGGTAAGTCATTGCAGTTGTTGGAATTATCCTGTCACGGTCTTGATTGTAACAATCATTTGTAGAAGCAAATTCACTTCACCCTGATGATGACATTGGTGCTGTGGAAATGTACAAAACTTCTGTTGTACTACCCTTTCCACTTCCCAATGAATTTGTACCTTTTTGGGCAGTCAACCTCCTGGCTTCTCTTAATAACCTGCAGGCCTCTGTTAATAACCTGCAGGCCTCTGTTAATAACCTGCAGGCCTCTGTTAATAACCTGCAGGCCTCTCTTAATAATTTGCAGGCAACACTTCACAACGTAGGACTCGGGCAAATGCAACAGATTACTTTTGTTCCTCAGATGGGGAATGAGTTGTTGCTGTTCACACTGGCAGGTGAGTCTAATCTGCTTTCCACATAAATCCAATCCTCATTGTGTTCGGCCTCAGCTGCAGCTCCTGATCTCCCTCCACTTCTCCAGGGTGCACTTGTACAAGACAGGCACTGCCAACTTGCTGAAGGCATGGAGTCACTTAAGATTGAGTACGCATTTGCTGTTGATGATTGTTTTCTTTTTACTCATTGTACTGCTGTAGATGAGTTGCTGTTAATTTCTCTTTTCCTCTATCATTATGACTTGACTTTGCTGAAGTGTTGAATATCCTGCATGTTTGTTTGATGGACGCTTTGCCAGATGTCATACAAAACCTATAATTTTTACTCCAACTTTGTAGAGTCAGCTTGACATCATTCATGCCATATCAAATCTTGATTGCATCCATCCATCCTTGGTCTTTGAGGGATGTGTGCATTAATCTGCAATGTCTCTTTTGACATTGAGAGTTGGTTTTATATTGATAGCAAAGACATCACAATTACCAACTTACAGCTAACTGCATAATCATAGACTATCTAAATTTCATTTTGTGCGCCTTTATTTGTACAAACAACCATATTAGGTAGAACACCCTTCCAAAAATGGCCCAGCTCTCCCCCCGTCTCACATTCCTTAAAAGGAAAGATGATAGGCTGTGGGAAGGTACACTAGCATATAGTGCATGACAAACACAGAAAACAAATGCTGGTTTGGTGGAGTGGTTAATTGCACTGAATTTAGTACTGTGACCAAAGTGTCTTGTGTTCAATTCTATATGCTCCATTTCTTTTTTAATGTATCAAACAATTACTTATTGGTTAGGTTAGAGGTTAGTTAGAGTTAAGGTTAGGGATGGGGGATATTTTTCTCCATGCGCGGTAGCATGTTCTTGTTAGGTTAGTTGTTAGGGTTCATGGTTAGGGATAGGGATATTTTTCTCTCCGCGCAGTAGCGCGTTCTTGGTAAGGTTAGGTGGTTAGGTGGTTAGGGTTAATGGTGGTGGTTAGGGTAGGTTAGGTGCTCGAGAACGCATGGTAGCGTGTTCTCGAGCCGACTCAGGGCAATGTGCCATTGCCTTGTCAGAGGATTGCCATATATGGGTCACTGTGTGGAACACTATTGATCGTCAGTGCCGCTAAGGTAGTGGGACGGCTGTTGGAACGTCTAACGGACAACGCAACCAAAGGTGTGAAGACCCTCGAAGTAGGTCGTGCAATGTGATCGATTAGACGCTGGGAGCCGTGGAACGTGACAGTTCACAGTACCCGTGCTCCGATCTCCACGGACAGTCCCGTTGGAGAAGGCTCTAATCGATTATAGTGGATGGAACGTCTCTTTCGTACGTACCGCCTAGAGTCCGAGTTGAAGCCGTTAGTAGGGCTTTCGAGTCGAGCTGTGTGGGCAATAGTATGGTGAAAGATATCGATTGCCTCATGGGCTACATGAGGTATATGTACAAAGATGACGTAAGCGTAACACAAGTGAAGTAAACATCGTAACACAAGTGAAGTAAACATATAATAACGAATGATAGTTGCATGTAGGGGAGTGGAAAGGATAGAGAGTAGAAGCTAGGGGTTACTCACAATACTAGCATACTACAGAGCCCCCCCACTTTCCAGTTCCCGATTAATCCAATCGCCTCTCGGGGAGGGTGATGTCGTCCAACGGTTCTTTGTGCCAAGTGGGCTTCAATCCCGCGATCGAGATGCCTTCCATTACATTCTGAAAATCTGCAGTGGATGGTAGGTAAGCAGGTCGGCGTTGGCCTCGGTCGTTGTTCCTGATCCAACATTTCCATTTTTCTCGTGTGCGAAGTTTGGCCTTGCCTCTCGCGATGTCGTCAGCGAGTCTTCGGTAGATGTGATCGAGCGCGGCGTTCCATTCCCCTGTCCACAGTTCGAAACCGCCATTGAAGATATCAGCTGGGGGGAAGAGCCATCGGCCTAGGCAGCCGTTCGTGCCTGGACAGTAGCCTAACAATAAATCCTTTTCCTGCTCTGAAACGATATCGTGTGCAAGGTAGGAAGCGTCTTCGGACGCTGAGTCGTAAAATCCTCTGCTATGAACGGTGGTTTGGATGGAGGGTCCAGACATAAATTCCTCGACAAGTCGCAAGCCTGTCCATCTTCTTGCTATCCAGCTCAGCTGCCCTCCTTCCGCGATGAAAGCGCGCGCATGGGGGCGGCGTAGAAGGTCGTTCATCCGAGCTAGATACGTCGCGCAGAATGTCGCTGCGTTGTCGGCTGGGGAGAGTGGAGGCTCCTGGAAGCCTACGTTGTAAATGAACGATGCCGAGCTTCGGTCCAAACTGTCGATTATGATGGGGCGGAATCGTCTGACAGAGTCTGGCGGTAGAGCTAGGTAGAAGCGAATACCATGCTCGATGGCTATGGTGAGGAGTCTGCGAATTGTGCCGACCGTATCCCAGCAGTTAGCCCAGTAGCGAAGTCGAGCCTCGCTCTCTACGTCCGGGATGAAGAGATATGCCACCTCCAGGTATTCAGGGTTCCACGCGAAGTGAGGGGCGAACCATGTGCTGCTGGTGTAGGTTATCTTCGCTGATTCGTCTTTCAGTAACCTTCGGAACATGACTTCTGGGCGCTCATGAGATGAGTGAATCGGTTCAGATATTTGTGTGGGCGACTGGGAGCGACGGTAAGGTGATGCTTCGATACCTTGGGCTGTCCGCCGTGCTGTGGTGGTTCGGCGAGCGTTCTCGAGCAGGGCCTCGTTATGACGGATCCATGCTGCTGGACTGTTAATTGCTCGAGGGTGGTATAGGGTGTCAGGGACTTCGGTGATGCGAACTGCCGTGAAGTCTTCGTCGGATAGAGAACTCTGTGTGGTGGACATGTCAGTCTGCGACGCGTCGTCGGATAAACGGTCTTGAAGGGATAACCTGCCCTTGACGAGAGAGCCCCCCATTCGTTCCAGAAGAGATGGTGAGGTATTGAGCGATCGGGCCTTGGTAACGCGCAAGCCCGTATCTTCGTCATACATTACTCCGGGTTTTGGCGCGTAGGAAGACTTGTATAACTCCCTGATCAACCCTGCATATTCTTCCCCTGGTAAGCTCGTCTTGTATTGGCGTCGAAGATAATCGTCCCTCGGTTCTCGCTTCCTCCATCTCCAAAAAACAATCACTTTGTGGTCGTAGTCCTCGTTATCGTCGAAGACATCGTAATAGTAAAATTTCGCTAAAGATTCGGTTGTCTCTTCCCGACGGTTGATCGGTCTGCGTTTCCATCCTACGAAGTCGATGACGAAGGGTGTGTAGGATGAAAGGATGGGTGGGTCGGCAGCTGACTGATACGTGAAGACTTCTTGGAAATAATGGTCCAACTTTACTGCGTCACGAGCAACTCTGTTGAGATCGTCTTCTGCAATGTCCGGGTGAAGGGTTAACGTGGTCCCTTGTCTGACGGCCCAGTAAGTTAGGTTCAGGGCTGGGTTGAGTCTGCTGAAACGTGGGTCCGCTCTAACGTCGAAATCCCAAAGGTAGAAGACTGGTATGTCGTGTTGAATGTACAGGGGGATGTTGATGACGGACCAGTCCCTCTCGAGATCGCAGATAATTCCGCGCTTGCCCTTCGTTGTCGCTAAGAGCCTACTAATTGTCTCCGCCGCTGTGTCATTGAGCTCAACCTCCCAGTTCGGCATAATTGTTGTCCACCATGCCATAAAGGCGAGAGCCTGTAAAACGGAGCATTTCGCCTTCGCCGCGTTGATTTGAACCAATTTCTTGGTTGCGTAGACTTTGGCTAATCGCTCGGTTGGGTACTGAGGCGGGACTTTCGCGTGGGGGGGGAATCGTTGATCGAATTCCACTATGCTGCGTACGCAGGCTTGGGTACGGATGAGGTCCCCGCTGCAGATCTGGCGTTGCTCCTCTGCCATGGACCATCCATCGAGTCGTTCTTCGACTGGGACAGCCGTTTCGAGCTGGTCGTACCAAGGACGTTCACTAAGAAGGAATGAGGTTGGCGTCCACGCCGCCCATTGCTCGTCGTCCCTGTACCAGTGTGGGCTTCTGACTGTGTCGATAGGCAAAACTTGGCCTGAATCGGAAAAATCGTCGACGCTCCACCCTGGATCAGGTAAATTCCTAAAGATTATTGCCGCATCAGGGATCAGGGCTGTGTCTGAGTTGAGACCTACCCAGATAGCGTCTCGGTCGACTCTGATGGTCGTGGAAGCGATCGGATTGAGATGATGGATTGTGAGATCCATGGCAACGAAATCAAGCAAGACAGTCCTCTGCGAGATTAGTTGTTCTCCTAACTTTCACTCGTGGACAGTCCCAACGAATGAAGGTGAGGGGCAGGAAAGATGAGGGGAAATCTAGGGAAGGAGGGGAGGCGTCGAGTTTTGTAACGACACGTGTATCTGATTGATGAGATGGATAGTCAGTGTGCCTGCCATGCGTCTCTAACTGCTCCAATTGAAAAAAAAGAAAAGAAATATAAAGAAAGAAAAAAAAAATATACGAGAAGTACCTGACAATCAGAACGAAAGAGTGAAAATGTGAAAGGGGGATTGCATAATTCGCAGTAGAACTAGTTTTCAAAGGTTGTTCTTGGCACGGTATTCCTTCAACAGAATCGGAGAATTCTTGAGATCTGCGGCTGTGCCCCAAGTGTCGAATTGCGGGCCGTAGTGCGCCCATCGTATCAAATACTTCAGAGCGGCCTTTTTCCCGATCCTTCGGTGACCGACTATTTTTTCGACTTCGAACTCCTCTGATTCTGGTCGTCGCACGAAAGACTCGGGTAAAGTCGTCCGATCGCCGTAAGTTTCGTCCTCTACGTATTTCTTGAGGTGTTGGATGTTGATCACAGGTGAGCCCGGGTAGTTGTCTCCCATCCGGAGCCGGTAGACGTTAGGATTGATCTTCTGGGTCACTTCAAAGGGACCAATCCAGCGTGGGGTGAGTTTGGCACCTTCACCCTTCGATTCTATCCATTCTAAGGAATGCGGGTTCACCAGGACTTTGTCTCCTACCAGTAATTCCAACGCTCTTCGCCCTTTATTGTGGCTACGAGCTTGATGGTGTTGTGCGTGCGCTATAGCTTGTCTAGCGCTGTCTCTTATCATTTGCAGCTTTGCCAGCCACTCTTCTGAGTCCGACCGCCTCGTTACATTCTTTTCCGTATCCTTCGGCTGTAGGAAGTCCATTGGCGTCCGTGGTTCGAAACCGAACATCAAGAAGTTGGGGGTAGATCCCGTTGAGCTATGGATACTGGCATTATATGCCCATTCCAAGAGCGGCAGCCATAAGGCCCAGGCTTCCTTGTTGCCAGAGACGAACGCCCTCAGCATCACTTCCAAGAAGCGATTTACGATCTCGGTCTGCCCGTCATGTTGTGGATGGTGAGAAGAGGAAAGGGACATCTTGGTTCGTAAAAACTTCGCTACTCCTTTCCAGAAGTCTGAAGTCCACCTAGGGTCTCTGTCACATATAATGCTTTCCGGGAGGCCAAAGCGACAGACGATTTTTCTAACGAACAGTGCACCGAAATCTTCGGCGTTCAAACCAGTAGTAGTTGGCGTGAAGGTACCATGCTTGGTTAGTCGATCCACCGTGACGTGAATCGCATTGAAGCCGTCTGACCAGGGGAGGTTTACTATGAAGTCCATCGCTATCGATTGATACGGCCTGCTTGGAATAGGATTGGGGATGAGATATCCATACTTGTTGAAATTAGGAGCTTTGATCTTCTGGCATACGTCACAACTCTGAACGAATTTGAGTAAGTCGGCTTTCATTCTTTTCCAGTAGAATTTCTCGCTTAGTTTCTGCCACAGTTTCTCCGGCCCCTGGTGGGCGCCCTCGAATGCTTGTTCGTGAGCTTCCTCGAGAATCAACCTCCTCTGAAGTAGAGGTACGCATAGCCTCGGCTGGTAGTCGGCGTCTCTAAAGAACATCAGTCCTTCCTCGTTTCTGAAGAAACGATGACCCGGAGTCCATTGATCGACCATCGTCTTGGGATCATTCCAGATCTTCGCGAGGTGTGGATCCTTCAAATAACTTTCTACCCAGGCTTGTAACATTCCTTTCTCTAGGTGTACTAGCAAATTGGGAGGTGGATTTGTCGCTTTCCAATACTCGCTCGATTGCTCTTCCGTCGTGTCCGTCTTGGGAGTTGTTGTAACTGTTGGTTTTAGAGGTAAGACCTCTTTTTTACGCTTCGAACTGCGTGTATTGAGTTGCGCCTCTTTATCCTCCTCCAAACAGTCAGCAATACTGAAAGCCATGAACACGGCTTTTCCCATGGACGGATTCGCGCTGAAATCAATGTGTACTGGGTTCATTTCCAATGAAATTGCGTCGTCCTTGACTGGGGAATCTTGAGGTGGAGGGGCGCGGTACAAACGGGACAGCGGGTCGACATTCGAATGCTTTCTACCCGGACGATGGACGATGGATAGATGCGGCGCGTAGGCGGAGAATACTGTTCCCCAGGCGGCCAATCTCCGATTCGAGTTTTCGTAAGTTTTCGCCCATTGAAGTGCTGCATGGTCAGTTATTAACGTGATTTTCTCGCCTTCGATGAAGGGCTGGAATTTGACTAGCCCCTCTTTAGCCCCCAGAGCTTCGCGTTCTGTTGTTGAGTATCGCGTTTCGGCCGACTTAAAGGTACGAGACCAATATGCGATCACCCTTTCGATATAAACGACTGTATCTTCAAAGGATTCCGACCAGTCTTCTGTCACTATGTTATCGTCAAAAGCAGAAGGTAGTTGCACGACAAGTTTCGGCGGTTTCTTCCCTGCTGCGTGAGCCTTCCTGAGCTGATCGTAAAGTCTTGTTCCTTCTAAGTCCTTGATTTTGATAGGTTGGACTTGCTGTAATGCACATCCTAGTGCTTCATCCGACGCGTCTGTATATAAACGATAAGGCAAACCCTCCGTAGGATGTCCCAAGACTGGGGATTCTTGGAGAGCGCTTTTAATCGAATTAAAAGCGTTCTCGCACTCGGCCGTCCAATTCCACTTGGCGCCCTTCCTCAGCAGCTGGAACAACGGATAACACCGATCTGCGTAGTACGGGATAAAAGCCGAGAAATAGACTGCCATCCCTAAAAAGGTTTGAAGTTGTGATAGCTTTGCGGGTCGGTTTAGCTCCAGGATGGCGCGAACCTTCTCGGTGTGCGTGGATAACCCCAGTCGGGACACTTTATGCCCCAGTAGAAGGATAGAAGAATAAAAGAGATGACATTTGACGGGGGATAGAGTGATACCCGCCTTTTCTATAGCTTCAAGAACTTGATCGAGATGACTGATATGATCTTCATATGTCTTGGAGTAAATTACTATATCGTCGATGTAGACTAAGCAAAAAATCCATAAGTACGGGGCTAGAATGCCCTGCATGACCCTTTGGAAGATAGAGGGCCCGTTTCTCAAACCGAAAGGCATTCGTTTGAATTGGAAGAGCCCGCGATGAGTCCTAAAAGCCGTTTTTTCCACATCTTCTTCATCCATTTCTAATTGCGTGAAGCCGGATAGCGCATCTAATGAAGATAGGACCTGTGCTCCAGAGAGGGAAGATAAGATTTCGGACTGACGGGGAATAGGGAACTCGTCTGGAATGGTAGCAGCGTTTAATTTTCTGTAATCCACGCAGAATCGTGGTTTGCCGTTACGGTAAGCAATTACGACGGGGGCGCTCCATGGACTCTTAGATGGTTCTATCACGTCTTGTTCATACCATTTATTCAACTGCTCGTCCATGACCGCTCTCTTTGCCGGCGATGCCCCGTACATAGGAACGGCTATGGGGACTTGTCCATCCACGGTCCTAATATGGACTTTGCTCGGATGATGACCTAAGCGGCCGTCGAAACCAAACGCTTTCTTGCGTCTTTCTAACATCTCCCAAGCTTTTTCTTGTAAATGCTCGGGAAGAGACCCAACGTCTAGGAACTCTCGCATTCTCGCGGAGGGGTACTCCATCGGATCTGGGAGCTCGGCAGTTTTTGGACCATAGGCTTCCTGTTCGTCATCCTTATTATCATCCTGTTCTTGACGAGACTCTGATTGCTTCTCAGGTTTCTCTTGTGTCGAAGGATCCTGAGGGGGATCGTTTGCGGAAATCGATATGATGGCTGCTAAGGCTTCCGTCATTTTTGTTAGCTTCTCCAGATCTTCGGGCGTCTGTGGAGTGTCGAAATACTCCTGTGGGTCAGTTAAGTACCCTACTATGTCGCCTTTTCTGATCGTCTTAGGATGAGGTGACGGATTCGAAATTGGGACCCAGGGATCTGATGCAGAAATGAGTACGTTAGGCACGGCAAATGTCGAATCGTCCGCGGCAGCTAGAAGGTTCTTCTCAACCAGCCAAGTCTTGTCTTCTTCAAAGTGACCATCTACCCTGATCCGACGGCATTCGTCTGGACGGAGGCGGTAGTCCTCTGCGGCTCGAACGGTTCTTTTCTCAATGCCGAAACTTTTACTCCTCCTCGCTTTTTTGGCCTTATTCCGCTTGTGAAACTTTGCTTTGATGAAGCTAGCCGCTGCGCATGCGCTCTGTCGCATTCTCTCAAAGTCTCTGGTTCTGCTGACTCCTCGGGCTGGGACCGAATAGGGAACTCCTGCGAAGTTAATGACCGAGCGGAAATCTACTTTGTGGGCCACGATGAGTTCGTAATTCAAATGGTAGTCTTCTCCTAACAGAATAGGAACCGTCATGTCCGGAACTACATAGGCTTCAGCTTCCGTTTCGAGAAGAACTCCCTCCGCAGATTGCAGAAATATCGGGATCCGGACATAGCCTTGAAGGGACGCGTCCTTATCTGTAAGTTGCCATAAATTCATCTTCAGTCCGTTCTGACAGGGAGGCCGGTCTTGTAGGCTTTCTAGGTATTCTTGAGAGATTAAGGTGACGTCCGCGCATGAATCCATTCTGATATCGATAGGCTTGTTTCTAGTAGAACCAACCCATCCTTGGACTGCTACTACCGACACTCCTACCGCTGACGCTCCCGCTGGAGCGAAACGTCTCTTTTTTAATTTGATTCTGATATCGGGAATGGGGGGCCCCGGAACGTCCGAGGCTTTTGAAGACGTCTCAGTCTCATCTTGAGTGGGAGGGGATCTGAAGTTAGGTTCTACTCCTTCTTTTTCTTTCTTTGACTGAGAAACGAAAGCTTCATTCGTCGGGGACACTTCCTCCATCAAGAAGTCCGAAGATTTCGGTTTGGCTACATGTGCTAGCCAATCTTCGTCTTCGATCTCCTCCATTGTGGTGCGTGGAGTCCTTTCGGAGTCCCCTACCCTGGTCTTACTCGTTTCCTCCTCAGATACCTGAGGAAGAGACGATGCCGCCTTAAAACCCTGCTGTGTTAGAGAGTCTGCTAACAAGGGCTGATTGACTACATCTCCCGCTAACCTCTCATTGAGCAAGACGGCGTAGGCGGCGGCGTAGGGTTTCTCAGACTCGTCCTCGGGCCAAATCTCCACCAAGTTAGCGGATCGTTTGGCTCTTTCCAAGTAAGTGTTCCAATCGGGACATTCCTTATCCCAATGATTCGCACTACCACAGCATTTGCACGGTGACGGCGGCAATCTGCCCATCTTCGTTGTAACGTGGTCGTTCTTGGAGAATGGGTATCCTCCTGCTGGTGGCGGTCTCTGGCGTTGCTTTAAGACCTGGTACGCCTCACGAAGGATGTGTTGGTTTGAGGTGAGGTAGGAGAGATCGTCAAGGACAGGGGGGATTATGGCTTCCTCCGTTGTGAGGGTAGTCTGGTCAGGGGGGTCATTTTGCTTTGTAGTCGCGTACTCTACTAGATTGGCGCGTCGTTGATAGGACTGATGAGAAGGGAAGGTTTTGTTATCGGTTTTGTTATCCTTTTCAGAAATCAGACCCATTTGCCTCAGTTGGGAGACTATATTGTCAATCGAGGGAGCTTGCCCTCCTCTCGATACGCGATACGCTTCTAGAAGCGCTTCTTCGTGCTCCGTGACCCGCGAGTAGAGCTCGCTTGAGTCTTTTATGCTGCTTATGAGCAGGATAGGTCCCCAGCTTATGGGAGCCTTCCTCATGATATAAAAGACTTCAAGTGGCCCTCCGCTTATGGATAGGAGCATTCGCGTATAGACTATACGTCTGACAATGAATTCTGAAGGGCTCTCCCTTTCATGGCCTCTTTCACGGAAAAGTTGGGAGTTGTAGTAGTTGTTCATTCTTAGTTGCCAACGATGTCCCAGGTATCCGTCCTTAATTCCCTTGAGAAATTTGAGATAATGCGAACGCATATAGGTTTGATAAGCTATTGGTAAAGTAATAAACCATGACTTGACGGGTGATTTATCCTTCAAACGGAACCACAGCCAGTAACCCAATGCTTCGGGGATCCAGCCTCCTAAATGAGCTAGTTGCTGAACTTCCCAGAAGTAATCTATGGCTGTCCAGTGATTCCCATCCCATTCTGGTAATTGCTCGACTTTCAATTCCGTCTTGATGGACGCAGGTATATTTCCGTAGGGAGCGGGCGGTCCTGTTTGGTTCCCGGGGAATGGTGGTCCTCCCCCGCCTCCTCCGCCTCCTCCAGGAGAGCCGCCTCCTCCTGGGAAGGGTTGCCCTCCGGGGTAGGAAGCGTTGCTGTGAGACGGTATAGGGAAGCCGTTGCCTCCGCCTCCACCACCACCTCCTCCACCACCTCCTCCGCCGGAAGGATCGTCATCCGGCGGGGGCGCTCTTTGAAAGGGCATGGGGTTACTTGAGTGAATAGGGTTGGGCGGAGTGGTGTCTTTTGAAGAAGCTAGACGAGCTAGGTTGACGTTCGAGACTTTCCCCCTTACGTTGTCAGCGAATTGCGTTAGAGAGGGTGTCGCGAGCCCCACAGTGATGTCTGTCATTGGCCCTGCTACTGGCGTCGAAAAGTAGGCTGAAGCGCTGGAGCCACCTGAGGCGTCAAAAAACTTGGTGCCCGCCTTGAAGGGGGTTTGAAAGCCAAAGGAAGGCTCTAGCCCTTCTTCCTTGTCTCTTCCTAGTTCCATGCTTGATGATCCCTCGCGCCAAGGGGAGACCTCGCTCCATTCCACCTTCTTTTTGCCTTCTGCATCGGATCGTAATGGTGTGTCGGCCTCGAAAGGCGCGGAGGATGATGATGCTCGAGGCTCGTCTTGCGAATCCGATGGCAACGGTGGAGTAGGGTGTATTACATCCCACGAATGACCCTGATAGACGGCTGCTTGCGCTGAGGAAGTAAGATGGTGTTGATGGTGAGGTATCCTTTGAAGCATGAACCTCATACGGCTGTCCACGTCGTCCAGTGCGTTGAAGTCCTCGTATAATTCAGGTAAAGTCGAGACCGGTGATAGCGGGATCTCAGTATTCTGGTATTGAGCCTCATACTTGCTGACCGTCTGTTGCGCCATCAAGAGACGTTTGTGAAGGATGGCGTAGGCCACTTCTAGTTGCGATCGACTCTCGCAGCCTTGTAGAGCCGTCGTCATCGTATCCTCTGGGTCGATCCGGAATATGTTGTCCCGTTCTTCGATGAGATTAGCCATCCGCTCGAGGAACGTTTGCAGCTCGGTAACCGCCCTAAGTATACGTTGAAGTCGAGGTTTCCCAACCGAAACGATAGAGTGGGAATCGTAGTGGTCTTTCTTGAAGACGATATCGCTCGGTTTCAGAGAAGGTTGTTGAAGGATCCAGGAGACCTCCGCGGCCGTAGAAAAGTTTGCCCCTTGCTCTCGATTGTACTCGAGAATAAGGCTGTACATGGGAGAAAGGGCGTACCCTCTCTCCAATCCTCGACGTAAGGTTGGCGCGTCTTCTGAAGGTACAGCGTGGTCGGTCGGCGAAGAGTTGGCACCCAATTGCGGCAGATCGTCAGGCCTAGCCGTGGCCGGAGAAGAACTCTTCGAAGACATTCTTGGCGTAGGGGAGTGAGACGTTAGTTTCGGCCTCGGAATCAGAGATGATTGGTGAGGGGGTAGCTCTCGTGTCAGAGGAGTTGTTTTGTTTTTTGTCGACGAGGAAGATGGAGCCTGAGAAGAAGCGGTCCTCCTCCACGGTGAATTGGATGAGCCGGGGACAGGGGTTGTATCCTCAGTAGTAGTCGACGTCGGATCGGCTTTGCTAGAATTTCTAGAAGCTCCGAACGTTGAAGAAAAAGCGGGTTTACCCCCCCTAGCAACCACAGGGGGAGTTGGTTTCGTAGGACGATAGGTCGACAGGGTGTCAGCGTTTTAAAGCGATAGTGGTATTGAAATGAATAGATGAATCAATGAGGTTGGATCGTCGGCTAGAGGAATCAACCGTTCCCACAGTGTCCACCTTTGTGGAACACTATTGATCGTCAGTGCCGCTAAGGTAGTGGGACGGCTGTTGGAACGTCTAACGGACAACGCAACCAAAGGTGTGAAGACCCTCGAAGTAGGTCGTGCAATGTGATCGATTAGACGCTGGGAGCCGTGGAACGTGACAGTTCACAGTACCCGTGCTCCGATCTCCACGGACAGTCCCGTTGGAGAAGGCTCTAATCGATTATAGTGGATGGAACGTCTCTTTCGTACGTACCGCCTAGAGTCCGAGTTGAAGCCGTTAGTAGGGCTTTCGAGTCGAGCTGTGTGGGCAATAGTATGGTGAAAGATATCGATTGCCTCATGGGCTACATGAGGTATATGTACAAAGATGACGTAAGCGTAACACAAGTGAAGTAAACATCGTAACACAAGTGAAGTAAACATATAATAACGAATGATAGTTGCATGTAGGGGAGTGGAAAGGATAGAGAGTAGAAGCTAGGGGTTACTCACAATACTAGCATACTACACACTGGTGATTGCCAGCACATCACATGTGTGAGACAGGGGGAGACATAGGACATTTCCCTTCCAAGTTGGCAAGTTCCAACTGTTGGAATAACACCTGGTATATGGTCAAGTATTCCATGCATCTTGAGGACTTTGTAGATAGATCGAGATTGATGGATTAATAAGTCCGAGAACATCACCGAACAATTCGCACGTATCTAGTAATTAGTAGTATATTCTAGTAGTTACATTTTGTAGTATATAAGGGCGACAAAGCTGCCCTCGACATGATTATTATCTTTATCCCCTACTACCACTGCGCTATATACACTCTCAACAGGTTATGGGCCCTGGCCTATAGAACTTATACACATATTCGCATACACACGCATATGCACAAACTTTATCTCGTACGCTTATCTACATTACGTAACCTACTACAATGTCAGAAGAATATACAACGGGATCTTACCAGATGGAAATGCTGAAGGCCACAAATTGGATGCCATGGAAGCGACGGATGATGGCCGTGCTTTGTGACCTTGGACTGGAGAAGTATATTGCAAAGGATGCAAAACCTCCAGGATCAGCCGATCCCTGAAGCCCGACAACAGAAGAATTAGCAGCAACGAAGAAATGGGCCGAAGGTGACGCCAAGGCGCAGACAAGAATAGAACTCGCTATTAGCGATGCAGAAATGATCCACATCAGTGGCGCAACAACAGCGCAGGAAATGTGGGATCAACTCACCATGGTCAAGGAATCCAAGGGCACGCTAGGGGTGCTTGCAACACATCGCGCACTATACAGAATGAGTGCGGATGAGGGAATTGATTTGGTTGAATATATATCAAAGCTAAGAAAGCTTCAGGAAGAATTGCACCTAATGGAAAACATGGTATCAGATGAAGATTTCGTCATGATCTTGATCACATCACTCCCTGAAAGTTGGGATAATTATACTTCATCGTACCTGGGTGCATCTGGAAATAAACTGACCCTGAAATCACATGAGCTTATTGCTATTTTGATCGAAGAATACCACCGTCGTCAAGGACGAAATGAGGAGACATCTGGAGGATTGTCTATGCAAGCTAGGCATCAGCAAAAGGGCGGAAGAAATACAAGCTCACAGGGAAAGAAGAAAACAGATGTGGAGTGTTACAACTGCCACAAGAAAGGCCACATGTCAAATGAATGTTGGGCCAAAGGTGGAGGCCGTGAGGGACAAGGTCCTAAGGGCCGTCGAGGACCAAATCGAGGTGACAGATCTCATCAAACACAAGATTCCATGAACAATTCACTAGGCGATTGTGCCTACATGGTCAATCAAAATATCCACAATTTTTCGAAATATGATTGGGTTCTTGATTCAGCCACGACGTCACACATTTGCACAATCCGAGATGCATTTACTGATTATGAGCCGTTAAACTCTGAGGTTGATGGCATTGGTGGATCAGCAATGACACAGGGACGAGGAACAGTGGCAGTCAACTTTAGAATTGATGGCCAATCAATCAAACACACTTTGCAGAATGTGTTGCATGTCCCGAAAGCACCAAATTGCTTACTCTCAATTCCTCGCTTGGCAATTGGAGGAGGAAGGGTAGAATTTAATGGCAATGGATGCCAACTATATGACAAAACTAATAGGGTCATTGGAAAGGGAAAGTTGACGAACATGTTATATTTGCTTGATGCATGCGCGGAATTGCCAAATCGGGAAAGCGCCCAATACACATCAATTCGGACACACTCTTGGGATCAATGGCATCGACTTTATGGCCACATCTCTGTCAATGCAATTAAAAACCTGAAGTCAAATGAAATGGTGGATGGGCTCAAGATTGATGAGTCTACAATCCCATCATTAACTTGTGAAGCTTGTATTCAAGCAAAACAAGCATACAAACCTTTTCCACAAGAAGCAAAAAATCGATCTGAGATACCTGGTGAACACATCATGAGTGATGTATGGGGACCAGCGCAAACAGAGTCAATCGGACAGTGGAAATATTATGTTTCATTTACAGATGATGGCGCACGTTTGACCGCCGTACTATTCCTAAAAAACAAGGGACAAGCATTTGACCGCATTAAGGAATATGTTGCCATTATTGAATGGAAATTTGGAAAACCCCCAAGATTTATGTGATTTGATAATGGGAAGGAACTGGTTAATGAGAAACTTCGAAATTGGGCTGCAGAAAAAGGAATTATTATTGAAACATCTGCCCCATATTCACCTTCTCAAAATGGAGTTGCAGAAAGGTTTAATCGCACACTTTTGGAACTTGCACGGGCAATGTTAATTGCGAAAAACCTTCCAGTATTTTTATGGGACGAAGCAGTCACGCACGCGGCATATTTACGAAACCGTGCGCCCACATGCACTTTAAACGGCAAAACACCGTATGAAGCTTGGACAGGTAATAAACCTGATATTTCGCATCTCAGGGAGTTCGGATGCGACATTTGGGTGCTAGACGAGACCAAAGGTCGTTCTAAGCTTGCACCAAAGTCAAACAAATTTATTTTCGTAGGATTTCACGATGGATTGAAGTCAGTTCGTTATTACAATGCTAAAACTCGAAAAATTAAAGTCTCATGCAATGTGGCATTTAACGAGAATGAAGAGCCACGAGAACTCGAAATTAAAGCTAATTTACCGGGTTTGCGCGTCGAGGGGGAGCCAGAGGAAAAATCAAACACTCAAACACCTCAAGAAATCGAAAATCCATTAAATCCTATCCCTACAACAGTTCCTGCACAAGAAATGCGAAGTCCTATTGAACCCATAAATTCCCCAGCTCTTAGACCTCGTAGAACTCACACTGAACACGATTATCGACTCCTAAATAATCCACAGGCACGACCAACAGATCACACACTTGAAAATGCGACACCACCTGATATTACATGACACACAGAGTCATCAGCTGCGAAAATAATTTCTAAAAATCGCACTCACCTTGCCTTCGAAGATTTTATCAGATTTTCAACCGAAAAATCATTCCAAGTGCTCTCAGGAATTTCTGATAAAGATGGATTGCCAGAAACACTTGAAGATGCGATGCAGACTGAGGAGAAAGAGCATTGGAAGACTGCTGTGGAAGCAGAATTAAATGTTTTAGAAAAAATGGGCACATGGAAAATGGAAGACTTACCAGTAGAAAGGGAAGCAATCGGATGCTGTTGGGTATTTGACAAAAAACGAGACGAACACAGAAACATCGTAAAATACAAGGCACAACTTGTAGCGCAAGGTTTCTCGCAGAAACCAGGAACAGATTTTAGCCATAATGGCATGTTTGCACCTGTTATGCGCTTCGAGACGCTATGTACGATGCTTGCACTCGCCGCAATAAATAAATGGGATATGCATCAGCTCAACGTGAAAAGTGCATATTTAAATGGAAAACTCACAGAGGAAATTTATATGAAGCAACCCCCAGGTTTTTCAGACAGCAGCAGACGTGTTTGTCGATTGCAACGTGCACTTTACAGTTTAAAGCAGGCTGGACATGCGTGGAATCATGAATTTAATGGTGCTATGGCAGACCTGGGATTCACGCAGTTAAGAACGGATTATTGTTGCTATATTCGGAGAGAGGGGGAGAAATTTGCGATATTATTGGTATGGGTGGATGACATACTCACACTCACCAATAACCCTGCGGAAAGTGATCGTGTCGAAACAGAACTCAAATCAAAATATGAAATCAAAGCATTGGGCCAACCTTCATTACTGTTAGGCATGAAGGTTACTCATGACACTACAAACCATACTATCTCACTTTCGCAAACTCATTACATCAATAAACTCCTCAAGAAATTTAATCTCAAAAACCTGAATCCAGTTACCATGCCACTTGATCCGAACGCCAATTTAAATCAGGATGACGAGCCATCAGAAAATGACAGCACACAAGGTACAGGGATCTATGCAACAATGATTGGATCTCTAATGTACACTGCATTGGGAATGCGCCCAGATATTGGGTATGCAACAAACAGACTTGCACAATTTACAAGCCAACCCCAACCGAAGCATTGGACAGCCGTTAAAAGAGTATTCCGTTATTTGAAAGGCACGAAAAATTATATGCTCACGTATGGAGGACAAGACTCTAATGCAGACGTGAATATTTATTGCGACGCTGATTGGGCTTCACATGCTGACAGAAAATCAGTCAGTGGATATGTAGTAACCATAGCTGGTGGAGCTGTGGCTTGGAGCTCGAAAAAGCAAAATACTGTTGCTCTTTCAACTGCTGAGGCAGAATATACTTCTGCTACTCATACTGCCAAACAAGTACTTTGGCATAGGTCTTTATTCAATGAACTCAAAATTCCGCAGCCAAAAACATCCACAATTTTCACGGATAACCAGGCTGCAATATCTATTGGTCATAATCCAGAGTTTCATGCTCGGACAAAGCATATTGACATCGCGCTTCATTTCTTACATGATCATGTCGAAAAAGGAAACCTAGATTTGATCTACATATCAACTCACAACAATCTCGCAGATTTATTCACGAAGGGTCTCCCGCGGATTGTACACCAAGACTTAACTTATGAGATAGGTGTAATACCTGACCAAGGGGGAGTGTTGGAATAACACCTGGTATATGGTCAAGTATTCCATGCATCTTGAGGACTTTGTAGATAGATCGAGATTGATGGATTAATAAGTCCGAGAACATCACTGAACAATTCACACGTATCTAGTAATTAGTAGTATATTCTAGTAGTTACATTTTGTAGTATATAAGGGCGACGAAGCTGCCCTCGACATGATTATTATCTTTATCCCCTACTACCACTGCGCTATATACAGTTGAGTGCAAAAAGAATGAAGGTTGGTTCATTTTTCTGGTTCTTTCTAAGAGTCTATTGTACCTCAAAGGTATTTGTGTATTCTTTTACATTATGTAGTTGTGTTACACTTCCCTTGGTATGGACTAATTTCAGTGAAAGCTGGAGCCTTGAGAAGGTTTATATTCTGGAGGCCATTTTTGGCATCTGAAAAAAAAAATATGCGCTAACTGGGGAGGTAGCCAGAACATACCTCTGGTCAACTTGAATGAGCCTATCAAAGAATCAGTCAAAAATACTGAGCGGTTATGCTTGTAGAGCCTCCAGAAAATGTCATTTTGTGCTATTTTGGTCATTTT
>NW_001889880.1:898323-1040075 GCF_000143565.1 Laccaria bicolor S238N-H82
GGTGATACAGTCAAGTGTAAGACTTATGCAAGTGCTTGAAAATATCTTACACAGAAAGACATAATCTATCCAAAGCTTCAGTTGAAATTTCAGAAGATTAACAAGCACCACAATTTAAAATTCTGTTTGTCAAAGCAATGAGATATTACTCTTTTATTTCAAGACTTCAAATTTCTTGTACTCAGGAGTTATTTTTGTCCAAAACATGAGAAATGTCTGTTGGATTTCTCAGGGTTATTTCTATGGGATTTCTTTACAATTTTTTCAGTTGTTTTGGCAGTTGACCAGAAATTGCTATAACTCCACATGCCATTTTTGTAGTTGGAAATGGCCTATGACCTGTGACTGCTGAATTGAAAAAAATGGCACAGTAGCAAGTTCAGAATTCAAAAATGTCAATTTCAACTGATGTTGCTGATTTAACAATTTTTTGAATTGTAAAATGCATAAAAGTTTGGTAGCTCATACTCATGTAATAATCTCAGTATAATCTCGATTTTATATGATGTAAAAATGTAGTGGAAGACTGCAGAGAGGGCAAGTATTACAGAAGCAGGCTGGAGATCTTCTATACATGAAAACACAAAGGATTGATGGCTGACAAATTCAGCTTGATGTTACTAAGCAGTTCACACCCTCTTCTGAGCTGCATGAGCGGCGTTGGAAACTAGGATTCAACATGCGTACCAGGGGGTCCAGGGGGCTTGCCCCCAGCAAGCTGTGACCAGTGTCGAAGCAACAGTTGAGCGCAGCGAGCGCCGTGGCGTAGACACGGGTCTAAAGCTTGTCTATACATGAAAACACAAAGGATTGATGGCTGACAAATTCAGCTTTATCTTACTAAGCAGTTCACACCCTCTTCTGAGCTGCATGAGCGGCGTTGGAAACTAGGATTCAACATGCATACCAGGGGGTCCAGGGGGCTTGCCCCCAGCAAGCTGTGACCAGTGTCGAAGCAACAGTTGAGCGCAGCGAGCGCCGTGGCGTAGACACGGGTCTAAAGCTTGTTATGGCTATCACGTAAGCAAAAGCATAGCCACCTGCTATCACATAAGCATATGCATAGCCACCTGCTATTACATAATAGCAGCTACAAACACCAGTAGACTGCCTTATTATGACGTGCGGGGCGGGATTGGAGCGTTTGGAGCAACTACCGAAACGGTGCTAGAACGTGGAGCAATGGGCAGCGCGCGCGAATGCCAGTGGGCATCATGGTTTACATAGCCACAGCTTAAAACGGATGTTCACGCTTGGTTTACGCACAGACAAAGGCGCAAAGTGAAATTTCAGATGTGGTCTACGATTATGCAGTTAGCTGTAATACACCCCTAACTGCAATGTCCATAGTTGATCCTGCGACCACAATAGTAAATACCCACACAGACCCAGCAATGGGATGGCCAGTGCATTAGCATTGACTAGTGCAGCATCAGGGGGGTACTTAGTGACTGGCAGAAGGGCAACATGGAAAGTGTCAGTGGAGTACTTCCTGATGCAGAGCTCTGACTAATTTTTTGCTTTATGAAGCACTAGAGGAATTTGTCAATGGAGACCAACTCAACGAGAATGAGCCTGGTAATGGATTACATCCCCTCGACGGTCAGGACAGAACTTACAAAGTTCCATAAACAACCCCTCCATCAACTACGGTTGCCTTCACCTTGGCCTCCAAGATCTCATTTACAGGAATAGTCATAATGTCCCGATCAAACACCACAAAATCTGCCTTCTTTCCCGGGGACAGTGAACCAAGTTCCTTCTCCGCGAACGATGCATAGGCTGCATCCAGTGTCATACCTTTCAGGGCCTCTGCACGTGTGAGACGTTCATCTGGGAACCTACATAAACGTGTACGTTCAACGATAGGTTGGTTAGGAAAATAGGGAATGTGGTTCCCTACCATCCACCGTCGCCATGTGGTGAAGATCCGTCTACAGCGAGCCTGGAGACTGCGGCGTAAAAACCAAGGAGGGGATTAACACCCTCTACAGGAAAGTCCGAGCCAAGCGGCAGGACATTTGCCGGTGATGCTCTGGGTGGATGTTGCTCGATCATCTAAACAGCAGGAGACAAGAAAAACTCGAAGCGTACTTCAACAGCGTCTTGTAGGCATAGGCGCCTCTGATTCTTTCTGGACCCTTAAAGTAAATTATAGATGGACTCTTAAAATGGCAAAATAAATGAAAACGTACAAGCCGGGTTTCAGCGTACCCCATATCGGATGTGCTGTATTTCAACTATTCCCTTAGCGATCCTCGAGGAAAGTAAAAAAGAAAGACATACGCATGTGTTGGTTGAACACTTGCTATGACTGCAAGTCACAGTTAGTCACTCGCCAAGGGAAGAGTAGCGACTACCTACCGCCAAGCCTCACCATCCTCTTCAAATCGGCCTGGCTAAAAATTTGTGCATGTTCAATCCGAGGGCGCCATTCGGTGACATTCCCCCCAAGATTGTTAAGAACGTTTTCGAACACGTCTAGGATAACGTTGTTCGCCCGGTCACCGATACAGTGAATATTCTACACAAATTCTGGTCAGACAGAAGGAAACTAGAATGGTACACTTTACCGTCTGCCAACCATCCCTCCAAAACTGCTGCACGAGTTTCCCCAATGTTTCAGGAGAACTTAGCATAAGACCACTTGTGCTGGGGTTGTCTGAGTATGGTTCTAGCAACGCAGCGCCCCACGATCCCAAGGCACCTGAACAATACAAATCGGTGACCTCAAAGATCCGGGGAGATATGGGGCTCACCGTCGGCATAAAGCTTTACACCACGTACATTCAG
This sequence comes from Laccaria bicolor S238N-H82, assembly GCF_000143565.1. Taxonomy (NCBI): domain Eukaryota; kingdom Fungi; phylum Basidiomycota; class Agaricomycetes; order Agaricales; family Hydnangiaceae; genus Laccaria; species Laccaria bicolor. Next base: position 901,117 of record NW_001889880.1, read on the forward strand.
CCTGCGGTGCTTCCCGTAGTTGATCAGGCGTGGAATCTGGTCGCCCCAGTATTCGTCTGAAGGCACATTTCCCATGGCGTAGATGCGGTTCTGGTATTACAATCAGAGCAAAAGCAAAGGGCGAAGGCGAGTAGCTAACAGGTAACTTCCCCCGTTCCGCCATCCTAGATAAGTAAGAAAACAGCGTATGTGGGGAAGGGTGTTGGACTGACTTTTTGAAAAACGCGAGGTGATCAAGTTTACTATCTGCATCGTGGATAGACGTCAACCCACGGGAGAGTGCCTCTTTGATAGTGGAATCGAAAAAGTCAGATATTTGCCTTTCAGTCCAATGTGGTATGGGTATCAGGTTCATTGCGTTGTCGACGAATATCCCTTTTTGTTGTCCCAATCAGCGTTCAGTGAAGAGGGAAACGAGAAAAGTGTACATACCGGTAGGCTTTCCCTGTTCACCCCTCACAATTTGACCACCTTCAACCTCTTTAGGCAGGTCGTTCATAAGTTCGAGGACGGCAGGTGATACCCAACGAGCATGCCCGTCGATACGACTTAATGAGATTAATCTTCCTTTGAGTAGAGGATCTTGGTCGAGATCTGACTGTAGACAAGAATGAGAAATATATCAAGCAGTATAAAAAATAGACTTGCGGCAGTGGGGAAGAGGCGTTCTGGCCACTTTGTCTGATCCCAGCCCATGCCCTCAATCCACCTAGAAGTATTATGGTAAACATCTGGGTGGGTCTGAATATATTGCTTGACGCGGTCAACGACATCTTTGATTGGACGTTTAGTATGTCGTTGAGTGACGAAGATTGCTGACCTTGAATCGAACTGGTCGCCGTCAATGGGAGCTGCGTCATATACCCGTTCTCGATGATATGCGCATGGGCATCTATTGTCGTATTCAACCATATGACACGGTACGTATCCGAGAAACGGACCGGTAAGTCCAGGTACAACGACGGCGTCTGGAGGGATGTGCACGACGCGCATGAGGTTAAGCCATTTATATATTTGGAGGGGGAGGAAGTATGTTTGAATATGAGCCTGGAGTTCGTCTAGAGGAATCAGTGGGGAGAGTGGGACGCATCATGGATGGAGATTACGGAGAGGTCCAATGTCGTAAACGCGGTCACCGCGCACAGATATGCAGGCTACCCGTGGTGCTGCTGGGTCTACAGTGTAGATATTGTTTGAAGGCGAGCATAGAATGTACGCGTTGGGGGCATGGTATAAGAGTAACGCGAAGGCAGCGAGTACAGCGGTGAGCAGATAACGTGTGTGTGGTTGGTTCATGACGGGTTCAGATTTCGGAGCGTCGGAGCGGTCCCAATGAGGAACAACCGTCATCGGTGTGACTGTAACACATATCTTCAAATATATTTTCCAAGTATATCAGCTTGCTTCCATGTCTGTCGAGCCACCCCGAGTCCGGACTTTGCACAGTAAACGATCGTTTGGAAAGTATCCGAGAATGATAGATTCGCCTGCATATGATGCGTGAGTTCTTTCCAATCCGTATATTACCATTCCCTGATTGCCCTCAGCTCTGAAGAAGATAACGACCCGCTCACAGATGACGGTTCTTCCGCCGTCTCTGTCCCGATTGCCGTTTCTCGTACTCGCGCCTCATATCTCAAGCCCTCCTCTGTATCGCGCACGAAACAACATCAACTTGCATCCAACCTCCTCTCCGATTCTGACGGTGTAGATTCTCCCACCTATGACGGAGACGTAGAATCAAGCACCACAGCTAATGCAGACACTCACTCGTCTCACAAAGCACATCACCATCACCACCATACGTCCACGTCTACTTTGAGCAACTCAATCACCCAAGCATTCACCATTGCCTCCTCCGCCAGCTCCACACCCAATGGCGAATCCAATTTACAAACCTCCCCCGTCCGAAGCTCAAGTCACCCCGTCTTCATATCTCACCCAGTGAACGTTCCGCTCCATGGTCAAGAAGAACCCGCTGTTGCTCCGGTCTCCCAAGCTGCTTTCAATCCCGCAGCACTCACTCCAGAAGACATTCAAGCCTTTGTTCAAAAGGCTATAAACGGCGAAGAGTCCCGAAAGTACAAAATAAATCCTCCCCCCACAGACCGACCCATTCGTATCTACGCTGATGGTCGGTTACTATATCTATTTCTCCCTACGTCACTATGCTCATTAAGATCACATGATAGGCGTATATGATCTCTTTCACTTCGGGTACGTTTTCGCTCTCTCAACAGTCGAAGTAAAATATTAAAGGTGCTACCAGTCATGCTCTCCAGTTGCGCCAAGCCAAACTATCATTCCCGTCTGTGTACCTCCTAGTTGGAGTTAACTCTGACGAACTGGTGCAAACCCACAAATTTCGCACTGTCATGACGCACGCTGAGCGGTCAGCAGTTGTTCGCTAAATTCTACGAAGCTTCATTCTGATGAAACGACAGACTAGAAGCTGCGCGACACTGCCGTTGGGTAGACGAGGTCGTCAGCGAAGCACCTTGGGTAATAGACGAGGCGTTTCTCCAAAAGTACGAGATCGACTACGTAGCGCATGACGAAGAGGCGTACGCCAGTGCTGGTCATGATGATGTCTACCAGCACGTGAAAAGCCAAGGTATGCGTTTTATCTCCGTCCCATCCATACATAGTTTTTTTTCTAACCCGATCCATACAGGAAATTTCATTCCCACCCGCCGAACCCCCGGCATATCCACCTCGGATCTGCTGGAACGCATCGTTTCTGGATACCGCAAACGCGATTTCGACGAGAAACTTACCAAAATGGGACATGCTGAGCTCCGTGCGGAAGGAAGCGACTACGATGACAGCAGTCGTTATGCCAGCCGCCGTGAAAGTGGAACCACCAGTCCCGTCCTCCCGAAAAGCGTAGAGTAGGAAGAGAAGAAACACAACTGAACAATGGCAAGAATTAATACACATGTAGTAATTATCTCTCCCTCCTTTTCTTCCTTCCCTATTGACATCTGGAATTATATCTTTCAACCTGCTTTAGTCCCGTAGATCGTTGTCACTCTGTAGTGGCAGGTATCATGACCTGGTCAGTTAGATCAAATCAACTTTCACTTCCTAAGTGAAAACCAGAACTTTCGTGCCCGTCTCGTTAACTACTGTATCAGTGAGGTGAGCGTACTTTCAGCAGCTGGCTTTCATCATTCTCGGAGAAGAAGAAAATTTTGTGGGCATTTTTTGATTCGAACACTATTTGCATACACGCCCTTCACGATCAGTTGGAGTCCCAACGAGACCTGCCACAAATGGTTTATCCTCATTCTTGATTGGATAAAGGCACAGTGTGCACTGACGGATTCACATGTTTTAAAAAAAATGGGTACGTGATAGGAAAACAGAGTCAATACTCATTGATATCGAACTTGAGTTTCGTATGACGGGAGATCCTCGTCAAAGGCACTGGAACTCCCGTTCAATTTCCCAACGTGACCTTCAACCCTCCAAGCCCACTCATTGCCTTCCTTCCATCTGAAGTGATCACCTCCGAAGTTAACCTGAAAGTCACAAACGCCTTCGACACCTATCGCGGCGAAGACATCATACTGTTGTCGCGGCATATATATTCCAGTGAAAGCGTTCGGGAGACGCATGCCGTTGTAAGTGTAGAAAAGCACTCCAGTGCCGAATTCATATCCACATCCAATGGTATCGCCATCATTGATCCGCCCAATGGCGTCTGTGTAGTCCCGCCCACCATCGCCATCCTCAAAGAACTTGCGGAAATCATCGAGATGGAAACCTGCGCTGAGTCTATTCCAGCCTGGAAGTCGCCAGGCAGGATAAGGGCGACATGACGTTCCTGAGAAAAAATGAAGGTGAGGAGGTTTGGCGATGATCATGGCAATATGTGGAACTTGCCGATGGCTATGATTCCTTCCATCTTACGAATGAGGATTTCAAAGTACACGCCCGTTTTGCCGTGGATGTCGTAAAGACCCGCCATGATGGGTAGATCGCTTAGCAGGGTCACATCCTTGCAGTCCGAGCCCGTCTGTACGGTGATGACACCTGGGCCGCCCTTAGAATCGTTCTTTATGTTTCCAACGAAACGGGGCGAAATGGGATATTCTATTCCCCATGCTTTGCACCCAATTTCATCGATTCTTTCAACTGCGTTGGAGGGAAGAAGTTGGGGAAGCTGAGGTGGGTATTCCTGGCAAAATTGCTCTGCGGCGTTGTACTCCTCTCCTGAGGCCTCGTTCCATCTACCATACTTGTGCTACGATGATTTGAGTAAATAAGGAGAACTTGGCGCAGTGGACACTTACGGATATCTCCGGAGCAGGAGTCCATTGAGGAGGGGCTGAGTGGCTCGAGGTTGACAAGGAACTGTGGTGATGTTCACTGAACTTGTCCTTGAGGTGCTTGAAGAAACTCATGCTGTGCGCGTCTCATTAGGAGTGCTTGTGAGCTGTTGAGCATGATCACAAGATTAGAATAAGTGCCGATTGTGGCTGTGCACACACGATGCTCTTTTGTCCAACTTGCGCAAATCTTCTCGTTATTTCATCGGAAACGGGCTACAACAAATGGGCGTGTAACACTTGCGCTTATGAGTTTCCAATCTCAAAGCAGGTGCGTTTTACGAGGTTATTCGAAGTTCAGAAAGGTGTTGACTTTCTTGCCTTGTGCTAGATGACCTCAAGGACGCGGCTAGTACGAAAGCAAGTCGATGACGTTCTGGGAGGCGATGAAATGTGGGCGCATGCAGATCAGACGCAGGGTAGGATTTATCTTTGCTTCGAGCGTAAAACACCTACGAGTCTTCTCCGCAGCATCCTGTGATAAGTGCAATCACGACCAAGCATACTTCTACCAGCTACAAATCAGATCTGCGGATGAACCTATGACTACTTGTATGTTTTTCTACCCTCCTTTTTTCAAACGGGAATAACGTTGCTGGTATTTTTGTTAGTCTACAGGCAGGTCATTTGTTGAACGATCAAGGTGGAATACTGATGGCCTTACCTGTAGATGCACTAGTTGCGCCCACCAATGGCGCGAAAATTAGTTCCAGGAGCTTACCTGCCCATCGATGATTTCAGTATCATTCAGGGCCCTCTTCGCCTTGTTGTTCCGCTCACCGTGTGGAGTGAAGGTTGTTGTTCGTGTTTCTCCATATCAATTATTCTGTCCTCTCTGAATTATTTTAGTATGCCCGAACTATACAATCTTGCTTCCAGTATTCACCCGGCCATAGGAGAGACTCACAGCTGTGTAAGTAATCCAACTTGTGCCCGGAACTCCAAACTTCGACTTCTTGCAATGGAAGGCTGAAGCATAGCCCTTGATGCGAGCGTTCGCCAGAATGTGGCCTTCAAGCTTCAGGGCCTTGCTTGTCAGGGGAAGTTGTAAAAAAAATGGATCCTCCATTTCAAGTCGGAAGCATTCGGTTCTAATGGGTATGCAAACACAATGGACTTGTTTCACTAGTTACAAGCTCCGAATTATAAACCAGAAATTGCATGGCTCTTGTCTACCGCGCCTCTTTTTTTTCGAAATCATGAGGGGCTTGCCCGCTTGCTTGGATGTGTTTGCAATGGGGGATGGCACGAAGCAGAGGCAAATAGCGTTCGGTACCTTTATTGAGTTTTATCGAAGTTCACCAAAGTTTTGCGGCAACGGCATCAAATTGTGTCCCAACTGTGCCCAACTTTGACCACCTTCCTTTACATCTTCCAACCTGGCGGCCCTATCTCAACGGTGTATCCGGCTGCACAAGAGTGCGCCTGTCTGCACCGACAAAATTATAATTCCTAGTCGACGGAGACCAACAGCGCAACTGCCCAGTTTTTCGCGTCCGAATGTATCAACGCGGCGCCATTCTCTCTCTGCCGTCCGCAACTTTTGTTTTCAGTCATCCCCATGTCGCGCTCAGGCCGAGGAACGGGTACGATTTACGGCCGAGGAGGAAAATGACGTGTTGGCATCTCTGGCACTGGAATCCTCGCACTTCTCACGGAGAACTGGGAGAACTATTCCCCTGCAAAGTAGCGCAGATGTGGAAGGGATGGATTATAAAGTTTCGACTCCCAAGAATCGCTTTGATTGGCGGCAGCGAGCTGTGTCGCGACTTCGGAGGAAACCAGAATCTTCTGTAGCTCGCAAGGTTTTTAGACGAAAACCCCCTTTGACCGAAGTTCAACCCGGTGAGCCCTACTATGACGCGATTCAGTCATATTCCAAAAAGTCAGCTTTCATTCATTGGCGTGTATCATACGCTGACTTCGTCTGAATCCAGCTTCCTGGAACTCCTTGAAGCAGAAGAAGCGGAAGATGAAGCGGTACTCAAAGAGAGACTGTCGACTTGGAGTTTAAACCGTCTCACAGAAGAAGGATATTGTCTGACTGGCATGTCCGCTTATTGGCTACAGGCGAATCAATTTGGCCGGCCGGTTGCGTCGTTTCTCCTTGGTCCAGGGATAAATCTTCCAGAGAATCGTCTCGAGTGCGTTCTTACTTTGTTCTCACTAATGTTGCGTGTCTAATTTACACTCATTTCTAGGAACGGGACAAGCGTGTTGGTGTCTCGTATCGACCCACTGCAGGAGAAGCCCATGCGGGGATCTGTGCTTTCCCGAACTTCGTCGCAGATACGGATATGTTTTCCGGAGCTTTTTGACCTTGACGAAGGCTATTGGCGCCTCGACCTTGGTCGCCCAAATCTCGTTTTCGAACGTATGAAGACAGCCGTAGCGCATATGAATCATGATCCCAAGGTCTTAGAAGAGGAGCCAATTACCGACAATCGAGAACACATCCTCCACGGAACTCATCTGAGGGACATCCTCCTACGTGCATTTCAGCCCGATCAAGAACGAACACATAGACAGGTAGTCCAACAGGCGCCGGATGATGCGGACTTCGACCCTACTGCACTGAACGCTGCGCATTCTCGGAAATGGGATTTTGAGGAACTGGGGGTCTTTAGAGATGATATGCGAATACAGAGCTGGGCAAAGCGATATGCTCACGCCGATCCCTTTGTTATTGAAGGAGATCCACCGTTAGATGGGCTGAATCGTTCGCAAATAAGAGCGGTGGCTACGATGATCAAGCACAGGCTCAGTTTGGTGCAAGGGGTACGCGGATTGAATAAGGTGCATGGCTAGTACTGAGTCCTTGATGTCTAAAGCCTCCAGGAACCGGAAAGACGAAGACCATCATTGAAACTATTAAGCTACTCAAAGTATGTTGGTTCTCTGGGTCGTATCTCCTTGCGCTGAAATACTTTCGTCAGGTTCATTTTGAGATCCCTCATCCAATACTCGTATGCACCTATACCAACGTCGCTGTTGATAATCTTGTGGAAGGTCTTGTGAATGCTGGTGTCAAAGCCTTGCGTGTTGGATTCGGCGGAAGTATCAAGGAGTCGCTTCGACCGCACTCGCTTGATACCAAGCTCGAAGAGCATCGTCTTCAAAAAACACTCAAGGCTCAAATCAAAGAAAAGGATGATCTTCAAGTCAAAATGGATGACCTGGAAGCCAGGCTGAGAGACGTTCAGGATAAAATTTCGAGCACCTCTACTGGGAGATTGGTTGAAAAAGAACAAAACATGAAGAAGGCCCTGGTATCAATGCAGAAGCAGTTCGCGGTCACGAAAATGAAGGTTTACTCTATCCAGCAAGAGATGCTGCGAGATGTGGTCAACGCTGCTGACGCTGTATGTATCAATATGTTCTTCAAAATTAAGTCTCACCTTTTTTGAACAGATTTGCACAACTTGCATCACTTCAGCTTGTATGGCGCTGAACGTGACGGACTTCCCTGTAGTTTTCTTAGATGAGGCATCAATGTCAACTGAACCAGCATCTCTGATTCCAATTATGAAAGGGGTTCGTCCACAAGAAAATTCTTTATTTCTTGTTGACGTTGACTTTATATTCCAGTCTCGACATGTTGCCCTCATCGGCGATCATAAACAGCTGCCACCTGTCATTATTAGTCGGGAAGCACAGGCGCTTGGACTGGGGATGAGTTTATTTGAGAGGTTAACTGGGGAAGCAGGTAAAGCGTCACATATATTAGTGTCTCGCATGGCTGACGCAGATACATCTCAGCTGTCCCCTCTGTGATGCTGGATGTTCAGTATCGCATGCATCCAGCGATCTCCCGCTTCCCATCGCACGAGTTTTACAATCGAGCTCTGCTGGACGGGACCGTCGATGTGTTTGGTAACGCCATCCCCCGACTTTCGCCTCCCGACTCCCATTACCTCCGACCTCACGTGGAAACGGGCGCAAGTCCCTCGATTGTTTTTCTGGATCATGCCGGTGACGAGTCCGTGAAGGACCGGAGCCGGGTTAATCGGAATGAGGCGTACATTGTAGCAAGTGTTGTGGAAGATCTTTTGCTCAACAATCCTGTGGGTTTTTTGTCCCTTGGAAGTGGAACAAAAAAAATTGATGTTTCTATGATTTAGCATCTCCGAGGGAGTGATATCGGTATAATTGCACCCTACGTGGCGCAAATATCCTTGCTCACTCGATTATTCAATACGGATGCGACATACCAAGCCCGTTTTAAAGAAGTTCTTGGTGATCACCGTGCTATGCAACTTCCCCATATTGAAATCAAAACGGTAGACGGCTTTGAAGGACGCGAAAAGGAAGTTATTATATTCTCTACCGTGCGGAACAACGCTGGTGGATATATCGGCTTCCTCGCCGATAAACGGCGCTTGAACGTTGGCCTGACGCGTGCGAAACGGGGTTTGATTGTCGTGGGCAGCATCAATACTCTGAAATCAAGCAAGATGAGTGGGGGAGAGAATGCTGTTATCAGGGTGGGCAAGGGGGCTGAGTCGTGGAGGCGCTATGCCCGCTTTTTGACGGAGCGTGGATTGGTGTTCACTCTCCACGGGGAGACTTTGCAAAGGGCGCTCACTGGCAAGAGGGCGACTCCAAACGTGTTGACGTGCTGAAAGACGGCAGCCATACCAGGGTAACTACTGACAGTGGGTGCGTATTTGCGGCGCGGACGTAGGACAGGTGTCGACGTTGTTACATCGACCCTCAGGTCTGGGTTGGGGTTTGGATTTATGGGCGCTGGACCTGGTTGCCATCCGGCGGTTGCGGGGATGCGAGCGTCAACCCTGTGTTTACAGGGTAGACTCGGTTCACCCTGGCCGCAGCTTGGCCGACCTCGTCGATGGGCACGAGAGGGCGGCGCGATTCTGACTATTTTACATTACGATATACCCTACTTTATTTCTAATTTTTGTTGCCTTCGTCATCGGTCCTCGTCGATGATTTTGTGGTCGTGTGCCGCGCGCTCATGAGCGGATCAAAATTGAAGGCGTGTCATTAGTATTTTCAAGAAGGAATCAGGAAACCTCGAGGTAAAAGACGGTGCGAGCTAGGTATAACTTCTGTCTGGAGCAGGTAAGATGTCGAGAACAAACGCGGTTTATATATGTATTTTATTCGTTCAGGCAGCGTACCCAGTGTCGCGCTGACCGGTCCGTTGTTGAATACATCCTCGGCAATAGCATAAAATAGATTTTGTTAAAATAGCGGAAGAGACCGCGACATCGCTCTGCCGAAGCATCTGGCAAGAGTCGGATCTGAAGATAGCCTCTGTTCCTGTGTTGAGGATCAGGCTTTGGATCCACTGAAGGCTCTGGTGCTGGGATGGAAGGAGTGCGCAGAGGCATGCATGGAGGAAGATGGATGGATATGACCTGAAAAGGGAATATTCAAGCTTTTATTATTGAAGTAAATTGAATTAGTGACGGTAACCTCGATCTTGGCTCGAACCCTGTCCGAGAGTTTAGGCGCCGTGATATAGGCAGATCTCTGTGACAGCACTGACCTCAAACATCCTTGTTGTCCATTCATGAAGCTGCCGATCCAATGGACCCTGCATCCCTCAAAAGGCCGCCTCAATCCCGCAGTTTCTTTTGCTGCTTTTTCGCTGGCACAAGTACGACGCTGCTCGCCTTCTTCCTGCCAGGCGCTATCAATCGTATCCACCTTCTCGACCCGACACGGTCACCCCATAACTGTCAAGAAGCTTCTGACCTCAGCATCACCCTTTCCAATCTTGCTTGCACCTCTTTCGATATCAGTTTTGGCGACGATCTGCCATCTTCGCAATACAACCTCTTTCATCACTGCTTCCTTTCTCTTCCGCTTATTAGACCGTGCTGGCTCCTCGTTCAACCAGCACCACCATGATCTCATTAGAGCTCCCATCATCCTTGCATTCGACTGATTATGAACATACGTTGTCGCGCCTACAGCGGCTCGCCCTCCCATCTCACTTGGAGTCATCCCTGACTTCGCCTGCTTTGTTCTCCGCCACTCCGTGCTCCGGACTATCCTCGCACAAAGTCCGCTACAGCCCTCCTTTCTCGCACTCGTATTTCAAGCCAAACGACGCATACGAGGACAACGCGCAGATCATCATTGATACCTTTGCACCGCGGCCTGTGCCACTGGACTTTTCACCCACGTCCTCAGCAAGCAGCGACCTAGATTCTACCTCGTCCCATTCATCCGCTTCTAAATCGTCCTTTGAAGCCTTTTTTGCTACCCGCTCTCGTGTGGTTCGAGTGAGTGGCGCTGCCGAGATTGCTATAAATTAAACTCTGGCTCAACGCGTTTCTTGAAGCTGTACAATTTACCTGCATTGGCGGCGTCCTTCCTGTCTGCGGTGTTTCGTCCTCAGGGTGTACGAGTGTCTTGTCTTTGATACCTTTCACCAAATCTCACGGTTGAACAGGCGTCAGATCATTCCCTCGGACCAATTCCCATTCCCACCACAATGTGGGAGTTGCGGGAGGAATATAACGATGCTCGCTCTGATAGCGTTTGGGCGGTGTTTAGGACACACGAAGAGGTACGTATCCCCGACAGTCCCCGCCCCGAATTTCCAAACACTGCGTCGTTTGACGGACCCACTTCGGGCATTTCTTTCCATTTCATATCACGTGGTATGGAGGCACAGCCATCGATACTACCCTAATTAATCTGTCAAGGCACCGTATTTCCTGCCACGCATTTCACGGAGGTTGTTTCGCGCATCCACGGCTCCATATCCCTTTGATTGCTTCCTTCACTTGTTATCCGTCTTTTTTTATATCTGATCATCATGTCTTTCAGGCTTGCGCCGCACTCTCCCTTTGTGGACCTGCCATGTCTGTCGCAACTGCCCTTGAGGGTGACCTTGAGCCCTTTCATAAGCTAAAGGCGTTTGTTCTAAAGTCTATCGTAAGCCATCAGGCCTTTCTTATTACGTGGCTCGCTGCTGATTAACGGATTCTACTTAGCCGCCAACTTCCTCTCCATCAACTCTTTCCTCCCATCCACCACTTGATCATTCCCGGTCACAAATGCTGCGCACTTCGTCATCCTATCCGGACCTTTATACTGGCCATTCATTTGAAGATACTGTCGACTATACTATCTCCAGTAATCCGCCCAATCCAAAAACGAGCTTCAGACTTGGAGACTGGATGTAAGTTTTTGCATCCGTCCCCCGTTTCGCCCTCCTATGTTTTGAATTACCCTCGATATCCGAGCAATTGGTTTATAATTAGAGTGGTGAATGTCTTGTTTAGATAAGACACTCACTATTTTAAACCTACACCGATCGATATTCATTCGTTGAACTGAATCTAATGTTTCCCTTTGCAGATGCAACTCGCCGAAATGTGCCGCCCATAATTTTGGGTGAGTCTTCTCCCTTTTATAGTCTCGAGACGCAGACAACTTCTCCTTTCCACGTCTCATTCCTACGACAAGCATGCTGACAGAGTCTTTCCCCTGTATGATTCTCCACAGACGCAACCTATCATGTATTGGCTGCGGATGTCCCAGGTCTGCAAATAGCAATTCTTCCGCCCAGCAGTTCGCGAATCCCACCAACCCACGTGCCGCGCCATCTCCGCGGTTTAACTCTCAACCCTCCAGCAACGTTACATACTACTCTTCCTCTTTGCCACCTCATCAACCCTCGCCACAGCCCTCGTACATCAGCCATCCTCAGCAGTCCCATTCCCCAAGATATTCTGTTTCTCCCGTACAACCGCATGCCTCGCAGCCACCCAAGTCTTCGCATCCCCTTCTTACGCCTTCTGGCCGCGCATTCGCCGTAGGCGGAAAGGTGCAGAACATATCAAGCGATCCTTTATCTCCCTGCATCATGTACTGGCCTGATAACGAACCGTTCCCGGAGCAGGGGCAAATTCGTCCTAGCGGTCTAGTTGGAGTTCCGGTAAGCACAACAATTACGCTTTGGCGAACTAGCGGCTGATGTATTACCCAGCAGCCTCCCATCTTGAACACGGGGAACAGAGGGCCTATTTCTCACGTATGTCGTATAGCATGTCTTGCGCTTGTTAAACTCACATCCTTTTTCAGCAACCTGGAGATTGGATCTGCCAAAAGTGTAACTATCTCAACTGGAGGCGAAGGAAAGTTTGTCAGACCTGTCTTCCGTGTAGGTTTTTTAAACACCCTTGAGCCTCTCGCCACATATGCTGATGGTTACTTCCCAGATGCGGAAGGGAATGGTGATTCGATTTCCGCTGCCGTTCAAGCTGAACGCATAGCGCTTCTAACATCAGTTCTTACTCAAACTCAACTGTCGTCTGGTGGGTTGGCCCCTCCCTCATCTGCTCCACATCAGCAGGCAGCAGGCTCGCATTCCCCTCCTCAAGCGCGCCGCCAATTTGCCGACCTATCCCCCCCTCAAGCTCGACCTGTCCATCGTTCTCAGTCTCACCTCCAGCTTGGAGCCCAGTATAGTAATACGAACGCAGCCCCAGCTTACAATGCTCCAAGTCCCATATACCAGACGTCTGGCCATCGCGAACGCCAGCCTTCTCCACTTTACACCACAGGGCCAGAGGTCACCTATTCGTCTTCTTCTATGGATATCCCAGCACCTTTGCTTCCGTCTTTCCTGCAGGATATTGTCCAGTCCCCGGCTCTATCGCCTACCTCAACGACTACGTCATCAGCAGACTTGTCCTCTATCGAGGAGTTTGAGGAACCTCTACCACAACGCTCAATGTTCCCGCGCGCTCGTGGTAGCAGCGGCGCCTCGGACAATTCTCCCATCTCCAATATCTGGAGGTTGGACGGCGAAGAGAGCAAGTCTTTGGCTACGTTCCCGCTTACTACGCGTCAGGACGTCATTGGCACCCGAAAAGATCCTAGGGAGAAACTCCATGTTCGAGTGATGTGATTGCGGATTGATCAATGTGGGTGACCTCACGTCTTCGGCGTCATCCTCAATGACTGACGCTTCTCAACACCAGCTATTTACAATTTACTTCAAGGGTTAATTTCACTCGCGTTTCGTATGGACAAATCATCGGCCACCAAAAATGGCCGACATGAGGATTCCGAAACGAGACAGCTGGAACAAGTAAGGTACTTGGCATCAGAAACGTATGGGACGATCTCACTTTGTTCATGACTTACATCATTCGTCTTTTTTTTCTCTCTCTTGGAATTCTTTTTTGCATTTCTACGTTACAGATATTGACGGCCGCTGATAATCTCGCAGTCTTGGAATTCTTGCCCCGTTTTATCATCTCCTGGGATTACTTACATTATTCGCGCTCTCTCCCCTCTTCGACCTTCTTATTTATTTCGTTTTTATGTATCGTCGTACGGCTCAATTTTGGAATTCGAATATGTATGGCGGCTTCTGTTGGGCTTCTGAAACAATTAACTGCAAACAATGCTCACGACGCGTTGAGAAAGTGAAAGGTGGTCAAGGCTTAGTAAGCCATGCCCATCTATGCCCATTTGCCGTAGCACACACGAATTGCCCTCCAGACGACTCCGAATTGCTTTTGAAACGATCTAGAGTTGCTCTATACGCGATCTGGGAGCTTCCAGGATGGCACCCATCACCCTTTACAGCCAAGGTCATCAGGCTTCCTCAGCGCATGAATTTCTTACTCGAACTTCCACTGCTTCAACGTCCGCCAGCAACGAAACACCGTTGTTACAGGCGATCAGACTCGCATTACGCGGCTCAGACACCGACCTTTTGTCCTCGATCCAATCGACGTCCTTTCAGTCCAAATATGATACAAGACCACGCGATCTTACGTGGAATGCGCACACCGTGATTATTAGCTATGGAGGGGTGATGGTGAAGAAGTGGAACTTTCAAGAGGAGGGAGAATCGATCCAGTGGGCTTGTCTTGGGGAGCTGGAGCAGAGTGTTATGGACAACGGCACGCGGTCGACCTCTCATAGCACCGCGTATTACGCGTCGTACGAAACACCATCGACTGCGCCGAGTTCAAGCAGTCGCGATCGACCGACATTTGGACCGTTTTCTAGGGACAGCGTCAACTCAACTTCAAAACCTAGCCATCCGGAAGTCGTTCCAGCTGTGTTTGTATTTTTGCGCAGCGTTGGAAAGATATATCTGCAAAATGGACTAGAGTTCACCTTCTCATTACCCTTCATTGTGAGAAAGGCCTGGCCGATATCGCCTCATGGAGTCATGATGCAGAGGGTTTTGGAGCCCTCGGAGTTGTTGGAAGCTGAGATGATGGGAGACTCAGTTCTCCCTACCATCTTCAGCATCACCAGTCCCTTTGCAGAGCCTGCTGCAGTCGGTCTCACGACAGGCATCATAGGCAGCGATCCCCCGACGCTAAAGGACGAGGACGAGAATTCATCAAGTCCGCTGAAGTCAGTGATCCCCACAGAGATGGTGGTATGGACATCACACCGACATCCAGTCTCGTCAGATGACGTTCTGGTGACTGTAGATGTCGAAAAGAAGTCATTGTCTATATGGCGGTATGTTTACATCAAGCCTAAAGATACGCCTGTACCCCTCACTCGTACTCGTACTCGTGGCTCAGCTCGGAAACGCCAATCGCTATCTGGCGTTGGGAGTCGCAGGACGTCTGCGATCTTTCCATTATCTCCCCATATTCGCTCTCGAGGGCATTCCCCCTCTCCAGACTTCGATCTACCTGAAATGCCTCCGCTCTCTTCTCTTCCTGGAATGCCCCCCACACTTTCGACAACCACCACCATAGCATCTCTCATCTCTGGTACGAATTCTTCTCAACGATCGGGGCACACGAAAGGACGACGAAATTCTTTGACCCGAAATGACCTGAGCGTGACTCTGGACAGAATGGCGTTGGGTGGACGTCTTGATACTGACATAATGTTGGCGCCGATTGAACATGGCAGAATGAAGGCCGCTTATTGGATGGAAAGTGTACATTCAATGGAAATACCCGCCATAGAGTGAGTTCAGTTCTTACGGCTGTACTGAATGTTTCGCTCACAAACTTCATAGTGCCAGCTCTTGGCGAAATATATCTGTTTGCCTTTTCGACAGTCGCAGCGATGGTAATATACAAAGATGTCTAATGGGTGTTTGCCTCCCAAATAGCCAGGTTCTTCTCTTGTTCTCTGTGTCGTATGGAGAGGACAAAATGATGAAGATCACTCGCATATTTGAGCAACCCGCGCTTTCCATTACCTCCGTCTGTGCAACTCGAGAGCGTGTATGGGATTTACTTGTTCTTAAACCTGGTGGCGATTTGACTCTATTGACACATGGGACTCGTGAACTACCAATTCAAGTTCAACACTCTGCGGTTGAGATGGAAGTGGATAGTGGCTCATCCCCGCAACTGTCGGCTCTAGGAGAAGCTGACCTCACCTTGGTTACGCTCATCTATCAGGATGGAAGAAAGTCAAGCGTTAGCTTTGAGTTGTTCCCAAAGGACAGGCTTACAATTGAATGCCTTGAACTCTTGTCCGTGATGCTTCCATCTGATGCATCCTTTTCCCTTCATAAAACATTCATGGAAACATGGTCCTCCAGAAATTGCTCAACTGCAGACTTTGTGGAATTTCAGTGCTTTACTGAAGCACTTTATTCCGTTTTTGACGTGCAGAATGAAGAGGTAACAATGCCCTCTAACCCCTGGCTAAAACTCGCGCGTTCCTCAGCTCATGATCGCCTCCGTGAGGATCCTGCTCTCAGACATATCAGAACACCTCCAAATTTACCTCAAGCACGTCCTATTGTGTCAATGCAAAAACCTCATCCACTTCTTGCACAGATTCTATACGGTCTGCATATTCTTGGGGAGCAGCTTCGCCTCTCGGTTCATCGACACCACCACTTAGTCAAGTTGGTAACTGTCATATGTCGGATAGCAATTGTGATTCGACCCGAATGGGCTGACTTTTGGAAGCGGCTGGTGCCCGAGGCTCTCTCCGTGTGGCCATCTCCCGCAAATACTAGCAAGTCTCTTTGTTTTTTTACTGGGATAGCCTTGCTTACACCAATCCAATAGTCCTCGATCACGTCGATGACCGCCTCCCTGTTTGGCCTGCCGACGAGTCGGCAATCTTGTATGGACGTGTCAGCAATCCAGACTGCAAAATTCCATGGAATGACATTCTAAATATTGCTAGTCGTTTTGACATCGAATCATCATATGAGTACGGTAATTGTGGTCCAATAATGGCCATGAGCGAGGTAGCGCGACTATACCAGTGCCTCTCTGTTGGCGGGGTGGCGGAAACGCAGAAAAGGGCAGAGAATGCGATATTAGCGATGGTTGAGGGCCCGGAACTATTGGAGCATTTACCCTTGGGTATTGCTGCCCCCCTCAGGGAGGCAGCAAGAACATGTCAACTCGCACCTCCCGGAACCTGGCCCTTGTCTGCATATCGGGCTATTGGACGAAATGACTTGGCGGCATCGGCCAGTGACGAACCTGACACCTTGGTCAGGCATGGTTACCAGCCTTTGAAGTATTTCACGGTGAGCGACGCTCCTCTGCTGTTTTCTTACTTTGCTGATGCTCGCAGAACTCAACCACACCTCGGCGAACAGTTCAAGAAATCGTCAACGAAGCAAAAGCTTCAGCGAGCGGAGAGGTCGACGCGGTCTCTGGAGTTGAACTTCACCTCGAAGATTTTACAGACATTCGATTTGGCCAGGATCGCAGGCTGGAGGAGGTCGCACGCATTCTCTGTTCCTCGACGATTCCATCAATTAAAATTGTGGAGCGTCCCGAGCTCAGTGAACATGACCAAACCAAAGAACACCAAAATCAAGTGGTTCGAGTTGCAGAACGTACTCTTGCTCTGCCTTATGGACGCGCAATGTTCACCTTTGGTTCAGTTCCCACCGTTACTCGAGAAGCCTACACAATCCCCAAAATTGAATATACGGTTCGAATGCAACCGCTGAACATCACTGTTGCGCCAGAAGTTGGCAAATTGGCTCTAGATTCAATAAATTGGGGAGAGTTTCACAATGGTGTCGCTGCCGGTTTAAGAATATCTCCAACAGCTACTGGTGTAGAGAGTTCTTGGATCGCGTTCAACAAGCCATCCGATTTGACACCTGAACATGCAGGATTCCTCCTCGGCCTTGGCCTTACTGGCCACTTGAAGGAAATGCTGACCTGGCATACTTTCGCTTATCTGACGCCAAAACATGACCTTACATCCATCGGGGTACTTCTTGGGTTAGCTTCTGCAAACTTGGGAAATGGCAATCAGCATGTCACCAAGCTACTGGCTGTTCATACCCCTGCTCTGCTGCCTACACCCACTGTGGACTTAAATGTTTCACTTCTAACTCAAGCAGCAGGCTTATCGGGCGTTGGCCTGCTTTACCTTGGAACAAGAAATCGACGCATGGCAGAGGTTTGCCTCAACCAAATTAGTCGACATGATCTCGTTCAACCTGATCTCAGCAACGAGCATCGAGAAGCATACACCTACGCCAGCGCTCTCGCCTTTGGAATGATCATGCTTGGGAAAGGCACCACCATCCCTGCTGATATGGCTATTTTGAAACGGTTGACTGTTCTTATTCATGGCGATGAAAACTTGCTCCTGGGTAATACGGCCCGGCCGCTATTCGACACCAACTTGACCTCACCAGCTGCGACCATCGCCCTTGGCCTCATGTATTTGAGGACAGAACGACAGGATATTGCTGATATTATGACGATACCTGACACCGTTCTCACATTGGATGCCATTCAGCCCGGCTTTTTGTTGGTCCGCACTATTGCGCGCTCCCTTATTATGTGGAATAAAATTGCGCCCACGAATGAATGGTACCTCCGCCAAATTCCGGTGAACATTTGTGATGCATTAGAGGCTCGCCATAGATATGGGAAACCGGTAGATGATGCCATGGAGCTGGCTCATTATAACATCCTGGCTGGTTGTTGTTTCGCCCTCGCACTCAAGTATGCTGGTACGGCTCGCCAAGAAGTGTATCAGATTATAGTGCGGCACTTTGATAACTTTACAAGGTTAGCCTATGCTAGTGGTGAGTCGTAACTTTACACCTTTCTTGGTATCTAACCAATGAAAAACCCCGTTTTAGGGCCTGCATTCGATCATAAAATTAAACGGTCTGCGGTACGAGAGGGTCTCAACTTGATCTCGATCTCACTGAGCATGGTTATGGCTGGCACGGGAGAAATCACTTGCCTGAGACGTATCCGATACGCGTATGGCATGTACCAGCAGGTGATGTACCATCATGGGTACAAGTACGGTGTGCATATTGCGACACATATGGCCATGGGGCTTCTCTTCCTTGGTGGTGGACGGTACACTCTTGGGACCTCTGACGCCGCCATCGCATGCATGGTCACTGCCTTCTTCCCCCGATCTCATCAAGTTTCATCGGATAACAAAAGTTTTTTGCAAGCTCTGCGGCATTTATGGGTTCTGGCCGTCGAACCGAGATGTCTAATCGCTCGAGACGTTGATACGAATGACGTTGTGTATCTGCCGGTGAAAATTTCGGTGAAAGAGAGCAACAAGGTTGAGACGACGCAGCTAATCTCGCCGACACTCATACCTGACGTGGACAAGCTTATGTCGATCCGCGTGGATACACCGAGGTATTGGCCGTTCTACCTTGACACGGCGGCACTTCCACGACACAAAGAGGCTCTACTTCGAAGTCAGACTCTATACGTGAAACGGCGAACTGCGTTTTTGAGCTATACTGAGGACCCCAAAGGCAGCCGAAGCCTCTTTGTACGCTCTGGCTCGTCCGCAGGAGACGCTGCCATGCTCGACTTTCCACAAATAACAGACGCCAAAACGCACCCTGCCGGGGACCTATCAGAATTCATCACTTCGTTCTCAAACAATACACTCTTCCTGGCGTTTGCAGATCACTTCTCCAGGGAAGAGGAAGGCGTTCCCGAACAGGAGAAACTCTTTTACATGTATTGTCACGCGGCGTTGCTAGACAGCATCCTACAAGACAAACCACAAACGCTCCAATCTCACCTGACGCTATGGTTATACCGCAACATGTCACCACGATCCCGATACTTCCATCTGCGCCTGCAGGATCTCAGGTTCGCGGCTGACTTTTATGGCAAGGTGTACGATCGCCGATTTAGCGGCCGTGCCGAAAATAACCCGCGCCCGCCTCTTTTGAGGGATACGACGGTGCTGGGGGCCCTGCATGCTCTGGACCGGAAGTTGGACGTTGTCAGGGAGACGGCGAGCTTTCAGGCTGTTATGGGGATGTATGCACGGGGGGAGGTTATCGACCCACAGCTGCACGCGGACTGGGAGCTTGTTGACAAGCATTTGGCGTGGTATCTGCTGAGGGACGGGGTGCCTGCGTCCACGCTCTTGGTCGTGCTTCGAGGGCTAGCGAGGGACGCGCATGCGCAGTGTGCTGGGCTGCCTGAGCCTGAGGGGACGACGGACGTGGGTGCGCTGGACCTAGGTATCAAGGAGGTGTTACACGCGACAGGATCAAAAATGTCCACTACGTTTGGTTCTGGATGGAGTGTGAGAAGTTTAGATGAGATTATCAAAGCTTGGAAGGTAGATGTGAACGTATAAGTAGTATTGAAAATGTAAATGTAAAATGCGGTTGTTGAAACCGTAGCGCAATAATAAACTGGTGGTACAAAATACATGCACGCTGGGTGGATGCCATTCAAAGTCAATATATGTATAAGCAAGTTCCAGCTCGAGATCGAAGGGGGTGAATAACTTAGATTAACAGCATGGAGTGACGAGTGGACGAAGGGAGTCCAAATGCGAGCAGCAGCGAAGGTGAATTGTATCAAATCAAGTCAATTCCGGTGCCCTGAGTTCTCGAGTTCCTCTCTAATCATGAGGTTGACACTGGAGCGTCTAGAGCTTGTGTTTGCACAGTAGCTTCTGCGGTTTGGGGTGGGGCAGAAACATCTGCGGCCTGCGCGAGCTCGAAAGCAGCGGGACGCTTGAAGCCCTCAGCAATCAGGGTTTCACGCCGTTTACTCACAGCCTAAGGATCAGGTTGTTAGCAAGATACATGAACACCATAGAAAAGAGACCCACTTCGTCCAGTTCTGTGAGCATCTTGACGGTTGTATCCCAGTCGACACACGCGTCCGTGATACTCACACCCCATTTGAGCGCGCTTGGGCCGTCAGCGGGGACATCTTGTCGGCCAGCGTGGATGTGCGACTCGATCATGACACCCGTAATATTCTTCTCACCGGCGGCAAGTTGCTCTGCGATGTCGGAAAGCACTTTGGGTTGGTTGTTGTGATTCTTGAGTGAATTTCCGTCTAAATCTAAACTTAGCAAACATCAAGGATGATGAATGGGATGAACATACGACTGCAGTCGATCATAACGCTGGGTATTTTACCATCTTCCTTTCCTTTTGATTTTTTCTCAATGACGGCGACGGCTTTGCGGACGTGTTCTGAGGCGTAATTGGGACCACCAGTTCCACCACGAAGGATGACGTGCACGTCCTGATTCCCGCGGGTTTTGACGATGGATGCGAGGCCCTGCTCTGTTACACCCATGAAGGCGTGGGGATTTGAGGCCGAGGACATGGCATCGATGGCGACGGAGACGCTCCCATCTGTTCCGTTCTTGAAACCGATGGGGAAAGAGACGCCAGATGCGAGTTCGCGATGGAGTTGGGATTCGGTCGTTCGGGCACCGATGGCGCCCCAGGAGATGACTGTGTGAAGGTTAGGGAGATGTAGATTAGATTAGATGATCGGACGAAAACGTACGATCGGCGATGTATTGTGGCGAGATTGTGTCCAGGAGTTCTGAGCCGACAGGGACGCCAAGGTCGGTGAGGTCACAGAGAAGTTGGCGAGCGATGCGCAGGCCCTTGTTGATCTTGAAGGATCCATCAATGTCTGGATCGTTGATGAGGCCTTTCCATCCAACGGTGGTACGGGGTTTCTATGATCGGAAGCATTAGATGCGAGTCAATCAAATTTTTGCAAGTGAGGTCACCTCGCTGAAAGAAGAGATTGAGTCACGGTGGCGGTAAAATTTTTAAGATGGGACAACGTACAAGTAGGCGCGCATGA
This sequence comes from Laccaria bicolor S238N-H82, assembly GCF_000143565.1. Lineage (NCBI taxonomy): Eukaryota > Fungi > Basidiomycota > Agaricomycetes > Agaricales > Hydnangiaceae > Laccaria > Laccaria bicolor. Next base: position 922,493 of record NW_001889880.1, read on the forward strand.
CGATGAGGAGATTAGGCCAGTCATTCAGCTTTGCTTTGAGGAGGTGGGCATACTCGAGCGCTTGTTCTGGCGAATGAATTGAACAGGGCCCGACGACGACGAGGACGCGATCGTCGTGGCCTGCGAGGATGCGGGCGGCGTTGTAACGAGCTGAAGCGATTGTCCTTTGTGAGTTCTTTGAAGAGACGATTTCATGTCTTAAGAGAGCAGGTTGGACGAGTGGGTCGTAGCCGATAACGCGCCTGTCCTGGATGTACTGGTGGACTTTTTGTGCATCCTCAAAGTCTGGGAAGGGGGAGACGTTGTACATGTCGTCTGGGATGGCTGTGGAACGGGGTGAGTGGGGTGGTGGTAGTGAGAAGAGAAGGGGGAATCACGGAAACGAAAGGGATTTTGAGCCATTGTAAGAACGTTTTACGAGTTGTAGATATACTGCTCAGAGATAGCCCATATTAGGTAAGCTGGGTACACGCACAAGCCTGGGCCCCAACCAACCTAGCAACTGCGATTAAATTTTGTAGCCGAATACTGTATTATTGCTCCACCTTTGACCATGAAAACCCTTGAATACTGACCAAAGAGCCTCCAGAGAAGTCTCGAGAATATACCGAGAGTACATGTGAGATTACGTAAACCCGACCATCTTCCAAGAAACTCCCGTTGCCGCGAATATCATGTCTCTCTCCATCTCCCTATCACCGACCCCAGGCTTTTGCGTTAAGTCCAAAGCACTCACCCCAGTAGCAACAAAGGTCTTTATCAACATCGCATGGGACAAGAACGTTCCTTCCCCACCCAAATCCAGCGAAGAGGACATTCAACGCGCGATGAGCGGCGATGGTAATGAGCGTGGTAACCCGTGGTATGTCCCCGTTGTCGTTTCAGAGCCTAGGCAGGACGTGGACAAAGGTAAGCCTCCGTTCAATTCTCCGATCATCCCAGCAGTTTCACCTGTACATATTCAGCCGGTAATCAGGCACTCGTTTTTGACTGCGTCTATAACTCCACCCTTAGATCACGCTCTGTCCGCGATCCAGATTTCAAGTCCTTTCTGGTCGGTTAGTGTCATCCCACTTACTCCCCCGGTACACTGCTTCCTATCTCCACACACACACACATATACAGAACTAGCGATCCAACGAATAGAAGCCCAGTCTAACATCCCTTTGTCGCGGCAAATCGCCACTCCTAATATCGCTAGCAAGGGGAAGCTTCTTCCACGTACCGTCAACATCCCATCTACACTACTGAAAGAAGATCCTATCAGCAAGAAACCACTCATACAAGAGTTGCCTACTGATGATCATGCCAAGCCCAATCCAAAGGGTATCTTGAAGCGCTCTTCTCCTAGACCAAATTCGCTACCACTCGAATGGTCCTGGTCACGGCTCGATTCAGGAACCTTGAACATTGTCTTTCGTGTCCCTAACATGGTGGGCGCACGTTTCTAACCCATATCTGTCATCCCACTGACAAATAACCTGTCAAAGACACACACTCTGATTCCCAAAACGACCCTCGATGTTGAGCCGCGCAGGATCATCCTTGCCATCCCATCTCACCCGGTTTTGGATATTGATTTAAATATATCGGACGCCGAAATAACATCGCGCATCCATAACAGCGAAATCAGGGATAAAACTGAAGACACCACTCGAACCTTGCTGTTGAAACGACAGCGAGATTTCGATGTGGACAATACAAAAGCAGAGTGGAGGGTTGCCGAGGGCGTGCTTATTGTATCTGTGTAGGGACTGTGTGGGTGACCTTACGCGGACATGACGTACACTATCATCATGCCTCGTCCACTAAACTGCATTCTGGCCGACTCGGTTTTGAATTGTAGATAAGGTAAAGTACACACAGGCTACACAATGGCTGCGCGCCAAGCAGAAAAGAAGAAAAGTTAGTAGTGTCCTTGGCACAATCAATGGAGTACATATAGGCTATAGATAGCTACTCGAACCATAAGGTTCATCGCGGGAGGACAAGAAGGTATCGCATCGAAATGAAGGAAAGTACCTCCTCATCGCCAAGACCACGTATCCTGAAGGAGAGAAGAGTCATTAACGCGTATGCCCTACCCCTCGATGCTAACCTCGTCTTTCTCCTTGCGAATGTGTCAAGTACAACCCATGCAATACATCGGTCATACTCTTCAACCGCCCGCCTTGCCAAGAAGAGCATAACCACCTCCTTGCGGGCCGTGTAACTGCGAAAGATAATCATCAGTTCAGTCAGTGCAAAGCACAACGTTGAAGATGGCGACCCCATGCTGACCTTGCTATAACACCTTACGCAAAATGGAGACTCATCATGATCGCGTAATTTGTTCGAGTCAAGGGTGGTCCCACATTCCGTGCACCGCAAACAACCCTTGTGCCACGTTTTACCAACCGCTTTCACCTATTCACCAAAAAATTAAAAAACAATCATTACGGAATTCCGGCAATTGCGGGATGTTTTACCTGCTCGGCGAAATAAACGCTTTTCGCACAACGGGGGCAAATAGGTGTGCCTGCTCCCCACTTGCGCGGCGAGCCAGTTAGCTGCACACCTATTCCGCCTCCCGCGCCAAGGGCAGCGCCGTAGCGTGTCCCTGTAGCCGTCCGCTTGAGGGGACTGAGATTTCCGCCTTCCCTCTCTAAGAGGGTGGCTGCCGCTGCTGCGGTGCTGTTGCTTCGCGCGAGCGGCAAGTCGATGGATCCAAGACTCTGAGTGGTGTGATGTGTATACCCTCTTTTGGGAGTACCGATATTCAGGTTGAGGGGGATCGTACGGGGAATCGTGCCGATTCCCGGCCGGCCTGTGTTGGATGGGTAGGAAGGGGAGGATACGTCGTTGTCCGTTTCTAGTTGTGCGTCGTCATTCGCTTTGGTGTCCAGCATGTCTTGTACTTCGGCTTCTTCTTCCGTGATGGCGCCGTTGTCTTCAGCAGATGCTGAGACATTAGTGGCGCTCCCGTTGTTCGGACCCGGAAAGGTGAAGGGAGGTGAAGAGCGGAAAGTGGGGGAGATGGGGCTTGTTGCCAGAGAACGGGTGGGTTTGAGCTTGGGCATTGGGCCTGGGGAAAAGCTGCGGCGTGTCGGTGAGGAAACGGGAGATGAGTCAGAGTCCAAGGGGGGTGGGGCGTATGGTAGGTTAGCGTGCCGAAGGTCGCGGGTGCCAAAGTTCTTGAGGTGACATGATTTGCTGAGGAGGTGTTAAGGATCCGGGGTGACTGGAAGAAAAGAAAAAAAGGGTACCAGTAGGGCTGTTATTGGTCGGTTGAGTTTACTGATCAGTAGGATTTGTTGGGACTTGCCTGTTCGTCGTGCTCGAGTAGGGTAAACGAGTCCAGTCGCTTTCGACACGCTGTGCACGCGAGACATGGCTAGATAAAAATATTGACTTTTCATCAACGCGATGCGTATGTCTGATGCGCACTTTATGATATAACTGTCAAGGAAGATGTCAGTATTGAAACCGATACAAGTCCTTTGACTACACACCTTTCTACCTGGTCCCATTACCTGATTTTATCAACTTAAGCAATTCTTATGTTCAAAGCTTAACTTACCTGTTCTGCTGCATAGACAGCCTTCTTGCAACTTGGGCATATTGGAATTCCACCAAAAGGATGCATGTTTGGGTTGAGAGGGAGATGTAGTATTACATAAGCTGATTAGTGAGTCGGAGATTTAAATTACGAAATCTGAAATTTTTGGAGAAATCTCATCTTGGGTTGATCACCATCTCTTCTCTTCATCGCCGGTCTCCTCTACCACCTCTCTCTTTCTTCTCCCACATACTCCTTACATCTACCACTACAAAATGTCTGAAGAGGAAGAGCATCAAACTTTCGAGGCTGTCAGTCTACTCACCGTTCTGCATACCTTATCGATTAACCTTTTCTACAGGTCGGTGCGGGCGCCTCGTTGACCTTCCCTATGCAATGTTCTGCTTTGCGCAAAAACGGTCACGTTGTCATCAAAGGTACCAGCCTTATGTCTTATTTTATGACATGCTAATCGATTCACTTAGGCCGCCCTTGCAAGATCGTTGACATGTCCACCTCCAAAACCGGAAAGCACGGTCACGCCAAGGTCCATCTTGTTGCTATTGATGTATGTTATCCCTCATTTGCTCGAGTCACCCGTTTCTAACTCTCATTTAGATTTTCACCGGAAAGAAGTTGGTGGGTATCTGGCTCTCGTGACTTTTCGATTCGAATTAAACTTTGTGAACAGGAAGACATCTCTCCTTCCACCCACAACATGGATGTTCCCAACGTCCACCGCAACGAATTCCAGCTCGTGAGTCACTTTTTGTCAAATTTGAATCGCGCTGACTCATTATTTACATCCACAGGTCAACATCGACGACGGTTTCCTTAACCTCATGACTCAGGATGGGACCCCTAAAGATGATGTTAAAGTCCCTGACAGCGATCTTGGCAAGGATATCCAGGGCCAGTTTGACGATGGCAAGGATTTATTGGTCACCATTATATCTGCTATGGGCGAGGAGCAGGTATGATTGTTTTATTACCAGGGAGGAAATTGCGCACTAACGGGTTCAACTTGTTGCCAGGCCATCTCTTTCAAGGAGGCTCCCAAGGGCAGTTAATTTGTGAGTCCTATTGCAATGATATTTCATAGCCAAATTATTCACCTGACTTTGTTCTCCAGTTTTACTTGTGTGGTTCCCCTCGGTGTGCTTGTTGTTATCGTTATCCCCCTCTTATTTCCTGCTGTCCGAAACGTCACATCTACAGCAAGCTCTTCTCATCCACCGATCTCACATACTCCTCCTCCTCCTCCTCCCGCCCGTTGTGCCTGTGTTACATACATACATATCATTACATGTCGATCTCTGTTGTTGTATTCCAATCAGGATGAAATGAAGAAAATAAAACGATACGAAAAGTTGGTAGCATTACGTAAGTCGTAAATTCCAGTCAGTCTCCCTCACGACATAACGACGAGAGGAAGATGGAAGGCGCTTCAGCGACACTAGAGCCCCTCTTCGCTTTTTTGGCGCATGCGCTGGCAACGGCTGAGACGACGTTCAACAGACTCCCTGGCTCAGCTGTCATCCAGCGATATGTGAAGAGCTCTCACCAGAACGATCCTGGCAGAACCATTTTAGAACTTATACTAGTCGTATTCGCGATTAGGACGCTGCTTCAGTCGCGTACACGAGCAGATAGGAATGGCAAACATTTTATTCAGTTCAGCGACAAGGTACGCAGCTCTCTAACATGCTGACGCGGGAATACTCATCGTCTATTTTGTACCTCCAGGAAATCGACGAGCTCGTGGACGAATGGTCACCTGAGCCCCTCGCCCAACCCCTCACGGCCATCGAGCAGGCTGACCTGGCTGCTGTGCCCATCGTGGCTGGTCCCAATGGCCCCAAACCGAAATTGGTGGCTACGGGAAAGACGGCTACGAATCTGACGAGCTTCAATTTCACGGGCTTGGCGGGGAACGAACATATCAAGCAGAAAGCCGTCGAGACGCTGAGGAAGTATGGGTTGGGAAGCTGTGGGCCGCCAGGGTTTTATGGAACTCTTGGTACGTTTCCTTTCTGCTAGTTTCTTTTTTTAGTTCTGAGTTTTGCGTGTAGACGTGCATATAGACTTAGAGCGTGACATTGCGGACTTTCTCGGTACAGAGGCCGCCATTTTGTATTCGCAAGGCTTCTCCACCATTTCGTCCGTCATTCCGGCGTTCTGCAAGCGAGGCGACATCATTGTTGCTGATCGTGGAGTCAATTTCGCGATTCAGAAGGGCATCCAGATATCTCGCTCCACTGTCCGTTGGTTTGATCATAACGATTTGAATAGCCTCGAGGACGTTTTAATTGGTGTGGAGAAGGAGAGGAAAAAGCGCAGGGGACCTCTTACTAGGAGATTTATCATTACGGAAGGGATTTTTGAGAGGGACGGTGTTATGGTTGATTTGCCGAAATTGGTACGCGATTGATTTCATATTCGTTGGATCCTAGACTCACGCGACTGTTCTTTTAGATTGAACTCAAGTACAAATACAAATACCGCCTTATCCTCGACGAAAGTTTCTCGTTTGGAACTGTTGGACGAACTGGCCGCGGCTTAACAGAACTGTATAACGTTCCTGTATGTTTCCCTTTTACTGCCTCACACTTTTTCGTACTCATGTTTTTCTTTTCAGGCAACAAAGGTAGACATGCTGCTGGGTTCCGTCGCCATCGGTCTCTGCTCTTCTGGTGGGTTCTGTGCTGGTTCTCAAAATGTAGTCGATCACCAGGTTTGTCCCTATCTGTCCAATCACTCGTCAGATGCTCAGTCTGTTACAGCGTATCAACGGTCCCTCGTTTGTCTTCTCTGCCTCCATGCCGGCCTTGCTTGCCGTTAGCGCCTCAGAAGGCATCAACATCCTTCGCTCCACCCCCTCCATCCTCACAAGCCTTCAAGAAAATGTACAAGCGGCACACGCCATCCTCGATCGCGTCGACTGCATCACCATACCTTCACATCCCGCGTCACCCGTCATTCACATCCAAGTCCGTTCCCAGCCTGGATTCTCCTTGCACCCATCCACTGCTGCTACCATCGCCATTCCCGGGAAACAATCCAACCCACATTCTATTTTGGGGAAGGACTCTGCGAGTCAAGATTGGGATATCGATGTGGAGGAGAGGCTTCTCCAAGACGTGGTGGATGAAGCACTTGCACAGGGGGTTATTTTATCTAGGGCGAAGAGGTTGAGGGGGCAGGAGATGGTGGATGTCAGACCGAGTATACGGTTAGCTTTGACAAGTGCTCTTACGAAGAAAGAGACGGAAAAGGCGGTTGGGATTGTTAAGGCTACGCTTGTGAAGGTGTTGGGGAAGAGGAGGTGATCATTTGCCTCGGGAAACAAACTCAATCTACAACAAATGCTCCATCTACATAGAAACTAGTTTTAATATACCTCGGTCGTGGAAGATGTGTCTATATAATCCAACCTTTTGGCTGCGATTTGATTTTTGATCTACTGCTTTGCTATATCCCCTTGCAGGTTCACAGAGTTACAATTACAGCATATATATATTAAATAAGGAGATAGTATGAATGACCTCTACCGCTTCGTCTTCTTACTCCTTCGTGTTGGTTTCTTATCTTTTCCTGCCCCTCCTGCTTCTACCCGGTCCTCAGCATCCGCCTTCCTCTTCTGCCCGACTTGAGTCCCAGCCCGAAAGCTCACAATACTCGACTTGCCCGCCCCAGTTCCAAGTTCCTTCACCTGCGCTTCTGCAGTGCTCCAGTCTACTGCTGCATCATTGATCGCATACCTATTAACCAAGTTAAGTCGATCTGAATTAAATGGATCGATCCCAAAAAACCCAAACGTCTGGGGAAGACATGACAACAACTCACTTTTTGAGGTCCAGAGAATCCAACATCTCCCGTTGTTTTTCTCTCAATGCCGATTTGACCTTGTCGCCGGCCTCATCGAGCTCTTCCGCCACTATCTGGGTCATAGGCTTCCAGTCATCGCTAGGAGCGGGAACATCTACTCGTGACGTCCCGGTCGGGGCTGGGCCAGAAAGCCTCATCTCAGCACTGATGGCTTGCTTCTGGATGTCAATCAATCGTTTTCCAATCTTACGAATCACCTTGACAAACAAGGCAAGGGATTGGTTTACGGGCAGTTGGAGTTCTGCCTTTGAAGGTAAAGTCCCAGTTTCAGAAGGAATAATTTGAAAGGGTGAGAAATACGGAGGCTTACCTCGACTTCTTCTATCGTCTTCCTCTGCAGCCCCAGAGCAAGCAAAATGGAACTCTGGACAGCACTGAGCCTGACTTCGTCCCCAAGCCGCTTCTGGAAGTATAAGGATGAGACTGAGGGAAGGAGGTCAAGGATAACGTGATAGTCCAGCATATTGTTCGCATAGGATTCGAGTCGCTTGAGGTCGTAAGGCGTGAACAGAATAGAAAGTTCCTCTGGACCTAGATCTATAGAAGATGAAGATTTCAGAGAGACCGAAACACACGGAGATTTGGAACATACCTATTGACTTTGACTTCTCGTCCGGCTTTTTAAGACCTGCATTCGTAGCTTCGAGTATGCTTAAAGCAGTCACACTCCCAAACTCCCGGAATTTGTAAGATAACAAGGTGAGGAATCGCCTTCGGAAATCTAGTCGGCTCAGTAAATCGATTTTTCACGCCATGGAACGGATAAAGCACCTTTCGCGAACTCTCCAAGCCACTCCAACTCACTCTCAGTGGAGCTATTCAACCCCCGCACCATTACGCATGTATGTTCTCCCGTCAGCTCGCTCGTCGTTTGCCGCACATATAGCGGTACATAACCAGCTCGCTTCCAGAATCTAAAGTCCATATAGTGTCAGCACCTACGATGACTTGAATTACGATAGGAATGCACCTGAGAAGAGGTGGTGTCAGACCATAAGATACGCCCAAGTAATCCAGGTTCTCTGGTTTTCGCTCCGACAGACGTTGGAGGAGTGGTTCCATGGCTGTTGGTGCTCGCACCGTCGGATTTTCCGTCAGGAGATCTGTCGTCTGGAAGGGGAATGAATGAGCAATGATAAAGAGTAGAAAAGAAGGTTTTAAAACAGACAGAGTCAACGGTGGCAGTATCGGCGTGTTCGACCTCCTTGGAGGTGACGTTTTCATCCAAGTTGAACAACTCCCCACTATAGAAGGAGTTGAGGGCTTTTAAGGCCCTAGACCCATAGCCCATCTGTGACTCAGTCAGGCTTACTACAGATGATGAAAATGTGGCACTCACATTCGCATAATCCGGATGGCAAGCAATCCTGACCACTCGAGCCCCACTCAACGTACCGAACCTGTTTTCCTGGAACTGCTGGGCTACAAGCCATGGGATCATATCACCCCCAGCCCTCACGCCCCTCCCTATGCCGTCCATGATAACATCCTTGCTGATATTGCCCTCCAACGCGACCTGTAGCACTACCAAGGGCTCTGGGAGATGACTCTCGTCATCTTTGATTGGAGGTAATAGCACGAAGAGGTGATGAGCTGGCGCATCAGACAGGAGTTGCAAGTCGTTTGGCTGGTTCTTATAATGCGACGCAACGTAGAGTGCCATCATCCGCTGAAGGAACACCTCAGATGCAGGATGGTAGGAGAACAGCGTGTCGCGAGAGACGTAAAACAGCTCGCATGCAGCGGGAAGCGGGCAACCCTGTACATTAGCTTTTGGTAGAATTGTGGCATCCAAGCAAAGTAGACCGTTGAGCCATTTCTCAATCCCATCACCCGCAGAATATCGAATCGGGGTTTCGAGCTTGATCTCGCGAAGTGTACGGGCTTTTGGAGGCGCTTTAGCCAATGCCTTTTTGGATGTAGATGTGCTGGCAGCTTCGTCATCTTTTGCGTGTCCAGAGACGTCCTTGGTTAGCGAGGGGCGGGTACTTTCACGAAGTTGTTGAATGAGCTTGAGAGAGAGGGAACGGCCAGTTCCTTCATAGCCGTTGATGGTGGAGGCGAGGAAGACAAGGTAAGGTCCAATGAGTTTGCGTACAAGGGGTAGGGGAATGGCTGCTGCTTCGTCAATAACCACTAACTCTGCTTGGCCAAGGACGTGCGCGTCTTCCGGTTGAATATACTATACATCTGTGAGACACAACGATGAAGAAGGGAGAAGGTACATGCCTGGATGGTCTGCCTGTGATCCCTAAACACGTTCACCCTTACAATGGCCTTATTGAAATCCGGATTTGTGCTTTGCGCAATGTCATAATCTAGATGCTCCTCATAGCCCAGCGCGTCCATTCCCTTAAAGACAAAGTCAAACAATGTTTTTAAATTCTCCGGGCTCGGGCTAGTGACGAAGATGTTCGAATAACCGTGCGCTAGTGAAGCAGCAATCGCCAGCCCAAGAGCAGCACTCTTTCCCCGACCTCTAGCAGCCGTAAGTGTAACCGTCGAGCTCAGAGTTTTCTCCGCGATGGCGTCGATGAATGTAAGTATGGCTTGCGCCTGGTCCGTGGTCTTTGCAAGTTTAATCAGGTCGCCAGCCGGCTTGGTATCCTCTAGGGTGGCCTTGAGTTCCTTGAGCTCTGTTTCGGCAGCCTTTTCCTTTCCAGGTTTGTCTTCAATGGGAGTAATATCTTTCCCGCGGGAAATAGGGAGTACGTTTAGTTCATCGTCGAGGACAAGGCAATCAGCGCAAGACCCAAGGGAGAGAATGAATCGCTCATTGAAGCGAGCAACGACGGAGTCATGCGAAGAGGTTCGATACCGAGCGTGAACATCCTTTGAGATGTGTTGAATTGAGATGGGAATGAAGCAAGGAGTGAACGCACCATGGTCATCGTGTACAGTTGCTTGAGGGACGTCATCGTTTTTAACAAGAGGACGACCAGTCCTCCGCCCTCCACTGTCTCTATAGTTCGTGCCAACAGATTGGGCGTAATGGCTTCAAAGTCTTGCAGAACGCACATGCCATATGTGTTTCCTAGTATTTTGTGCGACTCCTTGTAGTAGCTAAAGCCATGATCAGAACTGAAGTGCAGTCAAGGCAAGAGAGCGTACGTATAACGGATGTCGGTGACCGTAACGAAAATTTCAAACGGATTCTGCTCGTTCGGCTCACGAACGCCCCTCTTTACATCTCGTTTGATTTTTTGTTCTCGTTTCTTCCGATGACTGACGCGGTAAAGTCAGAGGAGGAAGACAATCAGGTTCAAAACGACTCTTACCTTGTAAAACCAAGCTCTTTTTTGTAACACCACAACACAGAAGGCCGCGCAGAAACTCGCGCTTGAGACAAGAGGAAGTGAAGGTTAACGATCTGGGACAACGCGTCAATGGATCTGATGTGAAGAAAAATTGCAATGGAACATGCCTGGTCTCTGCCCTTGTCTCCTACAAGGACAATGAAAGAACGATGATTTCGCTTGACATTATTGTTAATGAGAATGGGTATTCGAGGGTCTAGTTGCTTCCTCATTCGATGATACTTACGGCGAAAGGTGTATGTAGAAACTTGATCACGCCGCTACGGTGGAAACGAGATTTTTTTAAATCCCTTCCCACGGTAATCATCATGACTTCACATCAAAGGGAATCCTTGGCCGATCCATTCAATAATTTGACCAAGTCCAAAGCAATGAACGGGGCAGACAATGACTTGACGGAGACACTCGAATCTATTACGGTACGGTGCTTTCGCAACGCTCAGCTTGTGCTCTCACTGAATAGGATCGCATTTTTTTATTCAGTAGAACTGTTGGAGCTAGTATCTTTGCCAAAGATAGCTCCGATTCTCTGCAACGTTCAAGTTTTCTGCCAGTCCCTCCGAGGGAAACTCTACGGGGGCAACGTCTTGATTATCCGCCCCCGAGCTAAGCCTAGGGGGTCTTTTCGACCTTAAATTGGCGTTGGGCTTCGGCGTTCGCCAGGTATTCACAACACGAAACAGCGTTGCTCATCAATTTTAGTGATTGCTCAGCACTCCCTTCAATACCCTCACGATATACGCCAACGACGAATGGCATACTGTTAGTAGCAGGATGGATAAGATTAAATTTGATCAGCAACAACGTTTTCAGCACGCCTTGGAAGAGACTGCGTAAACTACCTCGTGGGGCACGGTGCGTATTTCTGGGCCAGTGGCGAGCTATACCTCCCAGATGAAATTCCGCGTCAGCGTAGTCTTAGAAAGAGCCGCTCGCAATCTTTAAATAAGATACAGAGGCACCCAAGAGGCACCTCTGTATGACATCTCTCGGCACGAGCAATTTTGTTTGTTGATTCGTAAACCACGTGTATGTATGTAAATTCTAAGGTTAGGGTTATTCGGCTCATCGTTTTGTTGCCACTGTAACTTTCCCCCCAACGTCCAGCCATGCCTGCTCCCGCTCCCTTCTCCCCTCCTCAGCCGTCGTTCCCCGCTCTTTACCTATATCCTCTCAATGATTCTTTTGTTCCGAAACACATAACTCTCGCTCATGGCCAACACGTAAAAATCGGACGACAAACTAATGCAAAGACGACACCAGGGGAGCGAAACGGCTACTTCGACTCAAAGGTTCTAAGCAGGCAGCACGCAGAGGTATGGGAGGAAGCAGGGAAGGTTAGTCACCCGAATCGTGGATTCGGTCGATGTCCTCGTCTCTACAGGGCTGTAAGCTTACCTAGCGCCCATTTTTCAACAGATCTACATCAAAGACGTCAAGAGTTCTAATGGCACATTTATAAATGGCGAACGTCTCAGTATTGAGGCGGTAGAATCTGAGCCATACGAACTGAAAAGTGATGACATAGTGGTAATTCCAGTGTCTTCTTACTCGTGTGATTGATGTAATGTCTGCTCTCAGGAGTTTGGTATCGATATCGTCGGCGAAGACAACAAGACAATTATTCATCACAAGGTCGCTGCTCGTGTGTTATGCGTCTTCTCTGAACAAGATGCCCAAGTCGCCGCTCGTGCAGAGCAACATCAACAACAACATCAGCAACAGTTCCAACAGTCTGCTCCATCTTTAATGAACCAGGCTGGCCCTAGTGGTATCAACGGGCAACCTTCAACATTTAACTTTAATGGTGGTCAACAACGGCGTCCGCAACCGCCACAACAGGGACTCGCTGGCATGGGTGGCATGGGAGGAAGTATGCGACCACCAGGCAAGAGCGGGCTCAGCTTTGATGTCATCTTGAGTCGACTTCAAGGAGAGCTCCAGAAAAGCCGAGAAACGGGCGCTGAGTTGAACACACTTACTGGGGCGATGAATGACATCCACGAGACACTTGGTGGCGGTGGCCCTGTATGTATTGGTCACATATTCCCTCTTGACTATCGTATTCACGATGCCGATCTCTTCAGCCCGCAAATCTACCCTCATACCCGGCCCTTCCGCCCGTTCGTCCACCACAAGATCCATCAATAATGCCCTCTAGTTCTGGGTCGCCTGTACATCCATCGACGGCAGCCTCTGCAGCAGTGTCGACCAGTGCCATCATCGATCTTCAATCGCAACTACGCGAGACCCAGTCCTCGCTCTCCTCACATCTAGAGAAGATTCGTGCATTGGAGGGTGTACTTGCCGAGCAGGAAACAATGAAAAGGGAGGTGAAAACCTTACGTGAGATGGTGGAGTCGAGGAGAAGGGAAATGGAGATGGAGGACACACACAAATCGCACCCAGAAGATTTACGCGGCGGTTTTGACTCTGAAGATGAAGGTGAGTCGGGGCACGGTGACGACGACGATGACGCTCGAAGTATCAACACCGTCGTTCCACACGAGCTCGAGCGGGTGGATGAAGAAGACGAGGAACAGCTTGCAGAAGAAGAACGTCGACATCGGGAGCATGAAGAGGCTGAACGAGAGGAGGAGCATGAAGCCTTGGAAAGGGAGCGCCAGCACACCGATTTGGAATCGATGGGCCGTCCCCGCACACCGGAACCCATTCGTATGGGATTGCGTGACGGCAATGCGTACGACCTCATAAATCGATCGTCATCTTCGCTTCTCAACGCTCCTCGTAGGGGTCCTGGATCATCACCTCTCTCTAAGATTGCTGCTGCTGGGCCCACAACAAACGATGTTTACGAACAAGTAATGCAGCTGTCCATTCAAGTGAACGCAGTAATGGCTCTCACTTCGACCTTGGAAGCACAGCATACTGCCGCGCAGTCAACCATCCAAGCCCTTGAGGGTAAGGTGGAATCTCTCGAAGCCATGTTGAAGGCAACGCAAGAGGCCCAGGCTCAACAAGCTAGGGCTTCGTCGCCATCCCCGCCGTCCTCACCCCCACCTTCTACTCCCGCTGCAATTGAAGCTGATCAGAATCACGAATCGCTCACGGAAATGCTTGCAGAGTGGAAGAAATCAGTGGAAGGCCAATGGAGCAGCGTACAGGAGGAATGGAAGGAGGAACGGGAACGATTGAGCAAGGCTCGGGAGGAATGGGAGACCAAAGTCCGCCAGGTCGATTCGGGGTTGGAAAAAATGGCAACTCTCCAAAGTTCGACGATTGCCCTACAGCAACAGCACCTCCAAATTCACCTTAATTATGCTAATGGAGACGCCGTGAAACACAACGGTCTCGTCACGCCTCCCAGCCCAAGAAGTCAGTCGTCAGACTCGGGAAGATATCGAAGGAGAAGACGACGATCCTCAGGGTCAAATAGAGGCAGGTCTCCCTCAAGGTCACGGAGTGGCTCAAGGGAACGAGGTCTCAATGATGACGATGCTGTTGGGGATTTGGATGTGGAATCTGATGCTCCGCCAGAAGAGACCATCGTTTCGAAACTGGGTTTGTTCAGCTCTCCTAATTCTCCTCGTGGGTGTCTATGTTTTATTATATCTTTGTGATCGCACTGACAGGATGACTTGTCTGCAGGTAAGACGGCTACAAGGACTACAGAGCACGGCCAAGCTGCAGCGCGAACACTCGTCACGCCTGAGCCTACCCTCTACAACTTGTCAACATCGCCGTCGTCGTCGCCAGGTTCAGTCGACGCAGAACGACCCGTCGAGGACGATACGATAGCAACCACGGAAGTCGTCACGCACATCCACAACTCGGTTCGTATTTTCTTTCTTTTCCACTTTGATCATTTATATTTTTTTGTTACAGCAGACAATAAATATGCACACTGCGCTTGGCGTGCTGGTGTTGAGCGTTGCTGCTGCCGCTGTGTTTTGGAAAGTCAAACCGGAATAAAGGCTTCTATTTCCTCCTCCTCCCGTCACCTCACAGACGATGTCTCCATACGTGCCAGAAAAGAGGCCTCTCAAAACGAAACGGAATTATTCTATGATATGAAAAGTCTGCGATCGTCGACGACCCCATCCCACTACTGTAGTCAACTCACTCTTTATTTTATTACCTTTCTCCACTGGTCTTTTTCGCTCTCTATATTTTTGGTGTCAGCTCTTTCTCGCTGTCGCTTCTTTGATGATTCTCGTTGTAATATGCACGTATATCATGTCGTCTTCTTTACCCTCTTTATTTATTTGATCACGATCAACGACGTTTGTTCCTTGCGATCCTTTGCGATCGCGATGGTACCACGGAAAATATGACTAACGCTCATCACGTCAGAGGATGAGAACTCCGTTGTGCAATGAACCCACCCATTCAAGTTGTAAAATTGGAGTTGTCCTCTCTTCACCTTTCTCAGCTCTCCGATGGAAATGTTCCGATGTTGACAACTAAGAATAACAGCAGTTATGTATGTATGTATGTAACTGAAAATGTTAGGCCCCACGCGCCACAGGCCACAAGGCTCTCATTTTCGGATAACCAAAACGAGCCAAAACGTCCGAGTCATGACCGTCGGATGTAAATTCCGGGCATCGGAGCTCATTCTGTCTTCAATTTTCAAACCTGTGCTGTGCGACAGGTGGAGCGGAGAGATGTTCATACTGTCATAAATGACACGCATGTTCCGTAGACTGAGTAGTAGAGGTGTGTATGGACATTACAACGCGCAAGTATTCTTATAAGTTCCGAGCTACTTCATCTCTTGATATGTGGTATGACATGTATGCACAGAAGCAGGCCGGAAAAACTTGAGAGTTCCAAGAGGTTCCAAGGATAATCGATAACGTGTGGTAGCTCCGTGCTCTGTAACAGCAGTGTTTTTCCCCAAGTAGAACAGTGCTGTCACCAGCCGCTGAGATATAAAAAAAAAATCTCGCAAGATCCAGAGTTGTAGAAGAGGGAGAAAAAAAGCTGGAGAATGGAGAGAGGGGCGGAGGAAACGCAGGGATCCGTGCCGGTATGGCAACGTTTCAGGGAGAGCCAAGTTGAGCCAAGATTTGGGTGTCGTCTGACCATTGGCGGTGAATTGAAAGTGATCACGTTGGATGTCAAGCAAAATACGCCATAGAGCGAACAGTGGGAAGCGGCATCCAGAGACGGCTTCAAATTTTGTTCAAAACCTCCCCCCTTTCTGCCCTCAAAGGTTCCCCCACATCCAGCACATCCGCCCCCACATCCTATCATCAGCCATGACACTCCTCGCTGACAGACAGAACTCACAGTCTCCCTCTCGTCGTCTTTCCCTCTCTGATAAAATTTCTGCCTTGGGCGCAAAAATCAGCCGGTCGCTGTCCACAATAGACCCATCTTTGCAGGACGAAGATCGGGATTCTGTTGTCAGCGACCTCCCAATGATAAATGGACAACGTCAGTGAGCTTTTCTTTGAGATTTGGGCTGGTGGTGGTTCGAATTCAAGAGGAAAGATAAGAGAGATAAGGCGTTGCCATACCGCTATCTTATGGCAATTCCTTATCTCTGACCATGGGTCTAGTCCTATCTTATCTTCATTCGTGCTCTTTCCCTCATTCTGCTATCTGATGGCTCCCAGCACGAGCTGTCCTCCGTGTCTATTTCCCGAGTACCCGAGAGGCAGTGGTTGGGCAGTGGGTCGGGGTGTGGCCCCGATACTGCTAGATTGTGCCTAGTATTCCGTCATATCCTGTCACTATTTTCCCCCTTTATATAGCCTGTCGCATTGCCCCTCTTTATCTGAACATCTCTCTTACTCAACTTGACATGGCAGAAAAAGATCGCTCTTTGTCTCGCGGACGGGACGCTTTCGTAAGTGCAAGTCGACTTTGATTGGAGTGCTACTGACTTCTATCCAGCAATCAACAGGACGTGGTGGATTGGGAAACATCCGCCAGGCTTCTCTTTCTCGGGATGCTCGCCCTGACTCTGGCCCTGATGACTTCTCCACAACTCGTGGCCGTGAGCCAGTTCCAGGTGCCCACAAGGATGTATGTTAATTAGGAAAGATTGTCTAATACCGTCCTCTCACTGTGTCGTTTCATAGGTGTACTCTACTGGTCGAGGAGGTGTAGGAAATCTCCGGTCCCCATCGCGCGATGCCAGCAGGCCGCCCGCCGTCCCAGATATTGCTGAACAGGAAGCCCTTGAAAATTACGCTGCGACACATCAGGACGTCGTTGTATGTCTCCTCCCATACATATTAAAAATCTTACTTATGTTCTTTAGCACTCCACCGGGCGTGGCGGCGCTGGCAACTTTAACCGCTCTCGCTCTCGTGACCCCGCTGGCAATGCTGGCAATTTTGACCGCTCCCGCTCTCGTGACCCCGCTGCCCACCCCGTCCATTCCACGGGAAGAGGTGGTGCTGGGAATATCAAGTCAGGCGCGGGATTGGAGACGGACTCCATCGACGAAACAGAACGAAGAAAGCACGGACACCATCCTGAGGGATAGTTCGTTATTTTCTTGTACGATCACAGACCTCAAGCTAACTAACCCGCTTCTTAGTCACTCGACTGGCCGTGGAGGAGCAGCCAATTTGACTGCGACCTCCGAACCAGCCGTCGAACACCACCAGCACCACGCCCATGGCTTCGAATCTACGGGACGAGGTGGAGCAGGCAATATTGTCCACGATTAAGCCTCTCTTTCAAGACTCACAAGGAAACAAATCGGATATGTATCATTGCGGAAATTTCGCAGATCATTTATTTTTTTACTGCCATTTGGCGTCTTTCCCTCCAATGAAACTATCCTCCCCCCCTATACTGGACAATATGTGTTTGTAACTTGTAGTGAACGTTTGACTGTCTATCCGGATGTTACTTTGTACATTACTGTCACTATTAACGAACGTGCTCTCGGCCTTTTGTGACCGAGATGGATTTATTCCGGAGCGGTCCCAATAAGGAACAGGCTTCCGACATCACAACCAGTGTAGCGTCTAAACACAATTGTGCTACGGAGTGCACCACACTAGACCACGCCGACTGACCAGTACTAAACCCCACCCCGACCAGCATGGCAGGGTCCACGCGTACGGCAACCTAGAGTGTGCAGTGGCAGGTCCCAGAACCGGCGACGAAAACTCACCTCGACCCAGGATGATGAGCTCGACTAAGCTCGACCGGCTCATCTGCAGCAGATATAGCACACTACAGACTCAGGACTCAGAGCAAACATATGCAGCGCAACACGAGGAGAGAGCCAGGAGGCCTCGTCCTCAACTATAAGACCCAGAACATGACGTAATGGCAGATCGTCATAACTTAAAAGCATCATAGGTCTCATCAACAGTCAACGTCTCATTCCACCACATCATGGAGAAATTCAGAGCGAATTTTGCAGCCAGCAGACATGTAAACCCTCCTGGCGCTGAACCCAGGCTTAGCGAGGAGCAAGTTTGGAAAGGGCTGGAGTTGAAAGCTCGACAACCAGAAAACTTCGTCGCTGTGATCTCTTCATGCGATGTTCTAAGTGACACTGGAACCAAGGTACGCACAAAAATTCCAGGGCACTTAGATTTCACCCAATTTAGAGCTACCCACTCAGGTGACCAGGGAAGTTTATTTTGGTAACAATCCACCGATGAAAGAAGAAGTCGAACTTCATCATGGCACCATCGTACGCAATTCTCGTCCTTGTCGATATCCTACGCTGACTGAGAGACCCTAATAAGGCCTATTTCGATGCTGAGGCTGCCGGCATTCGCATCACGAATGTCCTGTCTTATGACGCAAACAATGAACTGGTCCTTACATTCTCCTATGCTGGAGGTATTCCAGGGTTCACCCCCGTAGGCGAACTTCACCCATCCCCGCATGAGCTTAACAGGGCTGTCGGGGTTGGTGTCGACCTTACGATTGAGAGGATCAGAGAGCTGGTCAAGGAAGGTGAACTTGTCGTTTGAAATGCCAGAGTATTTTTGGAAAATGTAAATAATTTGTGACGACCCTTGTAATATAATTATTGAGTTTGAAATTCAATTGAAATCGCTTCACGCGGCAAGATACGCGACGTTCACCTCTGGTTCGCCTTGGGTTCGCCGACAACTTTCTTATCTTCCTACAATATACGCCCTTGACGTTGCCCGTACGTAGGATTTCGACAATACTATCAAGCTCACCGTGACTTTGCAGGCTGGAATGTCCAGACAGTCCCAAGACGTAGATCCTTGGCAGAATAGGTCCCGACCAAGGGCGAACACAACATCATTTACCGTACCATTTGCATGGCGTCGGCAACGAACTGAGCATCCGGTACCCCCTGTCCCTCAGCAGCCTCTTCCGTTAGAAGCCCTCATTGAAGCTTTAACTCCTCCAGCTGTCCCTAGTCTGGCTCACGCTCGCATGCTGGCAAGCACGCTATCTACCGCCTCCCCTCTGCCTCGTAGGGAGGTCTTCAACCCTATTTTGACCTGGCTCTGTGACGTTCAAAAACCTGTGGCTATTCAGGCTGCTGGATACGACATTTTATCGGCTTATTGCGAGAATAACGAAGCCTTACCTCTGACCACCAATGAGAGGCTTTTTTACTTTTCCCTCTTCCCTGAATTGGGTCTCGCATGGGGAATGGAGTTGTGGGAACCGAGATTTAAAGCGTTGAGGGCGGTCACCAAGTATGGAGAGGACGTTTGGGGAATAGAAACTAATCTGATTGACACCCTTAAACGTTGGATAAAAGGTGCCTTCGATGGTCTTCTGCAAAATGACTCCGCGATAGAACGAACGGAGAGGGCGGAACGGGAACGAAGCATTGATGTACTCGTTCAATTTCTTGCAGATATTCTGCAAAAGCCGGAAAATATTTCGAGGATTCCCGAAGATGTAGCGGCTGATGTTCTTCAGTTCTATGCGGACCTGGTGAACCGATCAGTCATTTTGCCGTTGGGGCCCACAGCCCAGGACAGGATTTTGGCTCCGGCAGTTGTGCCAAACCCACCTTCCAACAACAATACACCCTCCAAGACACTTCACAAAAGGAACACCTCGTCCCTTTCTATTTCGTCGATACCCTCCGCACACTCCGCCCCTAAGCCTCCGCCATTAAAACATCCTGGAGAACTTGCGATCTCCCTTTATTTATCTTACCTCTCCTCTCAGCTCAAAAGTTTGTCGCCGGAATACTTACAGGATATACACCCTGTTCTTTTTCGGGCATTGGCATTTTCGGCCTCTCCGCTTCCTCGTCTCACCGTTCTCCCACGTCCTCACAAAGAATCCTCTCGGGAGGAGGAAAAAATCACCGAAATACTGAACGCTCTGCTGGCTGGGCCGTACACTACAATTTGCATGCGTATTCTTAAGAGGCATCTTTTTCCGCCCAACGCATCCGAGATTATTAATGAACCATTCCCCCGACGGTCACCTGAAGGGTTGTCTGAAGGTGCTTGCCAGCAGCTGGACATTATGACCTCGCTTGGAGCGCATCGAATGTTGAGGAATTTTATTAGACGTGCATTATCGACGCGTCTCGCAAGGGCTTATATCCAACGGGAATCGTCTATCAGTTATTCACATACTGGTGCGCCTGGCCACATCGAACTGGAGCCGGACCTGATGGAAAGAGCGTGGCCCAAGGACGACTATGCCTCATCAGCAGGCGGTAATGGCTGGGATGCGGGCCGCTTGGGTAAGGTTTTGGCTTCTAGTGTTCACGCCTGGGTGGCTTGGGGCTCGGATATATTACGTTCTCGTGGAGAAGAAGACAGGTACCAGTCCTGGGAGAAACAAAGAGAGGGTCAAGACACAATTTTAGAGGAAGCAGCCGGAGTCTTAAAAGATATCCTCCAAGAGATGGATTCTAGGGAAGACGATGTTATGGGTTTAGACGAAGAGGAAGCCATAGTAGTGGGTGAAACCCTTCAAAATCTCGCGGGCTATGTGCTTCTTTTGAAGTGAGCTTTACCTCTGTGACAGAGCTCCGTTTCCTAACATAACCTTTCAGAAATCCTGACGGATCTCCCTACATAGTACCCATTGCAAACCCAAGCGATGCTCCCACGCCCCTCCTTCGGACGATTACGTCGCTGCTGGCAAGGGATCACTCGAGAGCCCTCATTCCTCTGTTGTCCAATATTTTAGTTCATATCGCTAATAATCTCACGGATGCGGATACCGCCCGTCTGCCAGCTCTTATGATGGAACAACAAGATCTCTCGCCAACATCTCCAGAGTGGCTTGATAATTGGAAAAGGTTACTCTGTGACTCAAACTTGGTCACGGCAGACCGGCCTGCCACAAGACGAGCGGTGATAGATATGTTATACTCGGTATACGACAACGTCAGGGACATGAAATCTTACCGACGGCCCCTTGCTGACCTGGTTTTTACTTTCTGCTCCTCATTGCCTCCCTCGGATGACGGATCTGAAGGGGATGCCACTTGGAAGATTTTAGGGGATGAGATTGTGTTGAGGACCGTTGAGCAAGACACCGAAGAGGTTCCAAAATATATCGATCTATTGGTTTCTGTTGCATCTGCGAATACCGACGATGATGACAATGATGTTGCTGAGGATGCTTCGGTGCACACGGCTGAACAATCCACATCTCCACCCATTTCGAGCGCTTCGTCTTCTACTATCATTTCCCCAATTTTTTCTAGGATGCAGAGCGATTTCCAGGGCGTACCGAAGGAGAAGGAGCCAGGCTTCATGTCCATGTTATCATCCTTGACCACAGGAGGGAGCACATCCCGTTCGCAATCAATTCACCCCAGTGTTCCTGATGACCCCACTGAACACTCAAAAAGTCGTCCTCGACCAGAGTGTCCTTCAATCCCTCGGGTTGTCTGTGCCGTTTCGGCTTTCATAGAGGCTTTTAGCCAGCTCACATTTACGCCTTTTTCTTTGAAGCAAGAAAACCTCCGCGTTTCTCTTAGAATCTTTGAGATTCTTGTCAAACTTCTATCAGAAGGAAAATCTACGCCTGCCAGGTTGACGGTTCTGCAGTTTTTAATGCGCTTACGAGTAGATCGTGATCACCGACTTTACTTTATGGACTCGGGATACGATTCAAACACTCTTCTCGTTTCCCTCTGTTCGCTGGTCAATCGCGTGCGCGACCGTAGTACAAGACCTATAATCACGTCGGAAGATGTTTCAGAGGTTCGTAAGGCTCGTCCGCGCGTTCCACACGAGAGGGACGGGCGGCAGCCGTCAAAAGGCAAAGCTGCCGCGCCTTCCCACTCAAAAGCCAGTCGAAGTCGCTCCCGAGCAACAGTTCCCCCGCTTGCCACACCCACACCCAAACTTCCTGATCCTATTTGGCACATCCCCGAAACACTCCCTTTTAAAGTTGTAGGGCCTGATGCTCCGAGTGAAGGGTTGATATCTTACGATCCTGAAGGGATTGGTCTAAGATTAGTCCTCCCAATCTCCATTTATCTCCAAGCGTTGACGTCAATTCTGGAGAAAGAACAGAGTTGGGAAGTCTTGTCTTACATCCTCTGCAATCTTCCCGTTCAGCTAGCAAACACACATATTTTCTGTGGTCCTAATTGCCGGGCCGCCATATCTAAATTGCAATCTGTTTTATGTGCCAAAATCCTTGACGAAGACCTTGGCTCTCGAGTTAAAGGGTCGACCACAGTCTTGAAAAGGGATGCACAAGGACTGGCACACCACATACTGTCTGTCTTAGTAAGCTATCGCCGATGTTTCGATAAGAAGCAACAGCATCTGCTTGTCGAAACCTTTTATACAGGTCTCAATGGCCAGCTCTCGACCATCAAGTGTTGTTTGCATGCACTTTCATTGTCAGCTTTCGAGTTGCCCCCATCGATGACGAAGTTCCTATCCAGGATTCTTGAAAAACTCTCTCAAATTATGTCCAACCCGGAAATGGCGGTTCACATTCTAGGATTTCTTTCCATCATCGGCTCTTTACCCTCTCTCTATGCTAACTTCACTGAGGCTGACTTCAAGATGGTCTTTGGTGTGGCTCTTCAATATCTGCAGCATTACAACCGACTCCACGCATCTCCGACGATGTCATGGGCGTTATCCCAACATGTAAGAATACTTTCGTATTCAGTCGTCTATGCCTGGTTTTTGGCTGTCAAAATTCCAGATCGCCCTCGTCATGTAGCATATATCACCCGACAGTTACTCCTGGCGAACGAAGGAAATACACAAGTCGACGGCCCCACTGAGGTTTGCTTCGATTGGCTTGCGCGTTACACATATGCAAGTGCCGATCCACGTCCTGCAACCTCATCATTCAGTGACCTCATCATGGACCCCTCTGGCACGCAGTCAGAGATGGCTGAAAAAACTTGGATTATGGGCAATTCAGTTGTGACTGTGCGGGCTATTGCCCATTCCGGTTGGGTTGAGGTCATGTCCAGAAGGCCGTCCGGTTATTCTAGGTTCATTTGCAGAGTGGAAAACGTACCTATGGTCGGAGCTGGAGATGTGGCGCCTGATTTACTGTCAATCCCAGCTGGTTTGGTGATGGAAAGAGAAACCGGCACTTCACAGGTATGTACTTGAGCTATCCCTATGACACTGTCATCTCACGATTGTGTAGGATGATATTCGTCAGTTCCTCACAGTTGAGCAGGACGAAGCTGATGTCAAACCACCGGATTCTATCACTGGCTATGTGTGGAGTGGCACAGCTCCGTCTCAGAGGCGGAAACAAGTTACCGTTGATCCATCATACCTTATTCTCCAACTCTCGCCCTTTCCTGATGGCTCACTTAAGACTCACCTCAAAAGAGTGACGGATACTTCGTCGCTCAAAAAATTCCTCGCTGGTCTCGATAGGATGCCTGTCATTGACACACACAAGGTGGGTATCATGTATGTCGGCCCTGGTCAACGTGACGAGGTTGATATCCTTCGCAACTCCCATGGTTCGCCGGCATACACTCGCTTTCTTGAAGGAATCGGGCGTTTGATCAATCTACGTGGCCAAGTGGACGTGTATGCAGGGGGCCTTGACCCCGAAGAAGATGGCGAATATGCCTATGCCTGGTGGGACGACATCGGGCAGATATTGTACCACACAGCAACTTTAATGCCCAATAACCCTGCCGACCCGCAATCTAACAATAAAAAACGCCACATTGGAAACGATTACGTTCGAATTGTCTGGAACGACTCGGGGATACCCTACCGATTCGACACCTTAACGACGCAGTTCCAGTTCGTAAACATCGTCGTGGACCCTCATTCTCTTGGTGCTATTGCTGCCTTTTCCAACAATCTCCACGAGACCGAATATTTCAAGGTCACTGTCCAGTCGGCGCCAGGCATGCCCGAGTTTGCTCCCCTTGGACATTTTAAGCTTATATCTGCGGAAAACCTCCCCCTTCTCGTTCGGCAGCTCAGTCTGCTGGCCGATTGGTTCGCATCTGTCTTCGCAGACACCCAACACGATACCATCCGTGTCGAGATGAAAACTAACTGGCATAATCGCTTAGATGCAATCATTCGCTTTAAAAATAATATGCCCAAGGAAGAACCAGGTGAATGTGTTGAAGGAATAATGGGACAGGAAGCTTTTCGAGACTTCACCACATCAATGTAACTATAACTGGGACAATTCTGTATCACTTAGTCGGAGCGTTATATCTAGCAACTGTATTACTGTCACATATTTCTTGTATTCCCTTCATATGGCACACAGATGGGAAGGATATAAGCTACTAGTAGCTGTTGAATCAAGTGAGATCGATGATATCCTCTACGATAGATTTCGCTTTTTCTCTAGCTACAGAGGTTGTTGGCACTTTCGGCAATCTGGCCTTGGCGGCAGCTTTGGCTCTAGCAGCCATCAAAGGGGGGAGGTTTCTTGTGGGCATAATCTGAAAGGGCGGTGGCTCGCAATCAGAATCACTTGAAAGCTCAATGACTTCATTTGAGAGGACATGGGCCACGGAGTTTATTGGTGTAGGCGATGGTGGTCGTGCAGCCCTTCGTCCATGACTACCATACTTGGAGCTCGGAGAACTATGTGCGCTCGACTTTCGTGGTGATTTTGTTATCCTTTGCGTTGGGGAGTCGGAATCTGAATCCGACGCTAGGCATTTCTTAGATTTTCTTGGTGAAAAAGTAGATAGATCCTGAAGATCGCCAATACAACGAGTCCCTCGGGAATGGAGTGGAATAGAATTGCTAGAAGACTCGGAGATATTGTCAAGATCGAGGAACGCCACGGGAAAGGGGGCAGGTTTGGAAGACTTGAATGTTTGTCGCTCCCCGTCAATTGTAGATGGTGGGGAGGGCTCAGCGAATAGGTCCTTTATTTTCTTCGACGGAGCATGTAGGGTGGCTCGCTTTGTAGTCGGGAAAAAAGTTTTCATATCGGTTACTGCAGATTTTTTCCCTTGGGTAAGGTCGCGTGGAATGGGTTTTGACTGAATAGATGATTGAGGGGGAGCTGATCCAGTCTGATCAAAAGCGATGGCATTCTTCACTTTAACCTTCTTGACTTTTGTCTTTGGGGGGGCTGTTTGTGCTACGCTGGCTGGGAGTTCGTCCTCAGAGGAACTTGAAGTAGAGGCTGGGTAGTTATGATCACTCTTGGAGGCTTTATTGGCGGACTTCGCCTTGGTGGGTTTCTTGGAAGGTTGCCGATCAGCATCGATGTCTGTCGCTTTTGCCTTCCCCCGAGCACGCGAGACCGTCCCGGCAGCCTTGCCAGCTTTCTTAGTTTTCTTCTTCTCCACCTTCTCCTCGAATTCTCTGACCAGATGTGGCTCCGCCACCTTTACCATGCAGGCTGGCATCCAGACGCGCAAATGGGTTTCTGGGTCTATAGGCGGCTTTGGTACGCGTTTGGAAGAACTTGACCCTTCCTCGTTATCTTCGTCTGAGGCCCATTCATCTAAACCCTCTGGAATACGTGTTCCTTTGATTCCTGACTCTGCAATTTCTACAAGCTGCCGAGGTGCGATCTCGAGACGATATTCGAGAACACCATCAGTAGACGCATGCATCCTTGAGGAGTGAATTTGAATAATCAGAGTTTCCTCCTCATTTTTCTCGTCGTCAGAATCCGAACCAATATCTAGAGACGAGAAGTGTTTCGCAATCATCTTTGAGGGAGTGCCGCTCTCTAAGCGCTCTCCTCCTTTCCTCGGTGTAGCGGGCATACTTTTTGCACTTTTGGCCTCTTCTATGTTCAGCACCGCGCGGCGCAGGATACGCAGGACAGCAGAATGCCAAATCACCGTTCTGAAGCGCTTGATGATGGCTTCCCTGTATCCCCACTCAAAGTAAAACTCACATGTTGCCGCCAGTTTCGCTAGATCAGGCTCTTTCGTCCACCTGAGCTCCGGTGGTGTTTTCCCCATGCTCTCGGAGGTGATGGGGTTCACATAGGAAAGCAGAATGTCAACATCAGGAAAATCCTCCGGAATAGAGTTCGCCAAAGTGGGTGATTTCCGGCCAATAAAACCTCGCGAATTGGTGCGCAGCTCATGGCGAAGTTCATTCCTCCAGTTATCAAGGAAGGCAGGCAATCTCTCGCGCGATAGATTTTTGGCAGCGGTATACAACGTATCTCCAAAACCACAGCGAGCTAGCCCATGTGCAGTTTTCGTACCACAGCGAGAAAGACCACCTTGCTGATAGTCCCCTCCACTCATCAATCCAATAAGAATCATGCCTCCACGAGTAAGGAGCACATCCGGATTCTGATTTATATCAGCTAAACGGTAGACACGAGTGTGATTCTTGTCGTCTTTGCCAGCAGAGTTGAGGGAGGGATTGGACTTATTGCCGGAGAGGCTATTACTTGGGCTAAACCAACGAGGTTACTGACGATAATGGATTTTTCGAAACCGCTGCACGCACTTGCGAATGACAGTTTTGGCCCCAAAGAGAAAATTGTCGACATCATCCGACAATATTCCATCAATAACACCTATATGATTGAGATACGCCAATTCTGCCTCGGCTTCTCCGGGAGCCTATTCAGTGGTATGAGCGGCACTCAAGAAACAAATGAGGTTCCCTCACCGTTATGCATTCAAAACCAAAGGCATCCACAATTTGTTTCATTCCGGGTATTAATTTATGGCTGGTTTTATTGATTTTCTTGCCGCGTTTCACATCCGGTCTCTTCGGTCCATCAAAGACAAAGAGGGGCAAAAAGGGGGAATGCATGAGTGTTGCACATCTGAAGAAAAGTGTGCGGAGGACAGGATTTTCGCCCTCGCGGCCATACTCTGCATGGAAAAACCAGATGCTTGCGTCAATGCCAATGCGGTACCCACGTACACCATGGGGATTGGCCTCGAATCCTTCTGTGACAGAAAGTTCCGTTAAAGAGCGTGTCGTTGCAGCGGGGCGTAGGATCTACAAAGAGTGGTGAGCAGCGTCCCTGGGAAATAATAGACTGCGCACATCCCAAAGTCCAGCGACGCCCATCTTAGGATGTATTCAAGTTACAAGCTTTGAGTTCGGAACGGAATAATTGAACAATGAAGCCACGTGACTGACGCGTAGATGTCACAACGCAGTGCGCGTGACAGTTCGACGCGTCAATTGAATTTTTCAATGAATTTTTGATAACCCTCCAGATAGTTTTTCTTTCCTGCTGTCCACAATCCGTTCATCGCAATATTCAAGAAAATAACAACGTGTTTTTGACATAGTACAAGTAGTATTTGAGTGTTACTAAGTATTCTCTTGCCGGTAAATTGAACGTGACTACTAAACTAAGTCACGAAATTCAAGAGATTCGATCGTCGACGGCATCCGCACAATCTAATCTACTGCTTGCACCATCCGTCGCTATTTGTGATGTAATCAATTGTGCCGTCAGGTTGAGTTTGCCCGCCCATGTTATCCGCGTCGGCGCTAGTGTGGCAACTCGTGAACAGCGAACAGGTAAGTTGTGTGCTGCCGCCCTGCAACGTATAACAATATGGTCAGTATGTAAAATGTGAAGATCAGAAATTCGCAACTTTGCCGTTAACGTCATGATACGCTTGATGAAAGATCAATCGTCAGTCATGATCAACAACAGAAGACGAGCCAGGAAAACTCACTGTTGACGAATTTGCATCCAGTAACGCTGTTACACATGGCTTTGCACTCTGAAAGCGACGGGTGAGAACGTAAAAGAAGTTATACAAGAGGATATTTACCAGGAATAGTGTCGACCAAGCCGTAGGTCATGTAGTCCGACGCCTGGGTTGCGCCAGTCAGGTTGCTGAAAGTCTGTGTATAGCCGTCTGAAGTTGTCGTGGGCGGCGCAGACGGGCAGTGCAAGCAGTCTGGGAACAGCTCAAGAATGGAGCAGATGATCTATCCAAAATTATAGTTGATAAAATCAAAGCAGGGAAGGGTTAAGCTCACTCCACTAAGGCAGGGAAGAGTTTTGAACTTGGACGGGCTACTCCCAAAGTACCAGCCAGGCGTAGCCCCAGCTACCCAAGGAGCTTTGGGCGCACCGTACTTGTTGCCGGACGAAACATCGATGCCCCCAAGAAGTGATGGAAGACTGATAGCAGAGAAGTCGAGCGCGGAGGCTGAGACTGCGGAAACTGTGGCCACAGCGAGAAGGACGGTGAAGCGCATGATGTATTCCTTGTGTCAGACGATGAACGACGTTTGTGACTATGTTAAAGGTGAGGCTTCGAACTGGGGCTTGGTGAGACTCCACCCCCCTTTTATACACTTCCTCGACATCAAAGGTGGGAAAAGACCACTAGACTGGTTCCAACTTTGTCCCTGGCCATTGCCAACTGACATTTCGGGCTGGTACCTGTCTGTCATCCCGGAGTTCACGCCTCGGAAAAACTTGAGAATTAATCAAATTGATGCCAAAGTCCTCTGTTCGAGGGAACACGCACTGTAATAATGAATGGATGTTGTATTAGAATCAGAGAGTTGGCAATGGTTGTGTGCGCACCTCTTGCATATCCCACAAGCTCAGGCGAGGACAATTCTGTTTAGAGAGAGACGAGCTCCATCTGTGATGACATGCACTGGCGCAAACAATGTCAAAAAGGATGGCCTGCTGCCACATCAGGAAGTTCAGTATCCTGCTGTTTCCTGAATCCAAAAAAAAAATTCCCGCTCAAAGCCCACTCGATCATCATTCGGGTAAGAACTTCGCCGACGTTGCGGAAGCATCCCAAAAGCAGCTACGAGAAATTTGCCGACAAGGTGAGAAGAAAGGGTCAGGTGAGTGCTCGATGGGGGGGAAGGGTGTTGAGAAGGTTCTGTCGTGCCCAAGTCGTGCCATCACAGGGATTCCTAGTACCTACTGTTTGTAAATACAACTCGGTCTCGATCAAACCAGACTCACAGACAACGGGAAAAAGGTGGAAATTGCCAGATATACGGTTGTGGCTGGGGTAAGGCCGGTTTTGGAGCTTGATCGAGCGGTCTCGACTGACGCGCGGGTTCTTGTCACCGCTCCCTTTAGTATCAAAATATTGATGATGGCGTGCCCTACTTGATCCTTCTCAATCGCCCGTTTTCGGTGTGAACGTTGGTCGAAGAACTGTACGCGCCCGAAATATCAGGAATAAAAGCCTTCTGGATTTCCACCCCGTGGTGGATTGGTACACAATCACCTCAGGAACGACTCTTAAATATAAATGCTGGTGTGATGGTGTGCTCTGCATGTTTTTTTTTTTTTTTTTTTTTAATGTCAAATTTATAGTCTATTGGGGCGAGGCCCCATGTCAGACTTTACAACTTTGTAGACTACCTAAGGCCCCTAATGCCTTATACCTGACCCCCGTTGACTGTCCCCTGCACTGGTGAAGGCACGCCCAAGGCGTTCATTCCCCCACACAGCCCGGCACAGAAACGCCGTTTGGGAACACGTCTGTATGGTGAGCGGGGTAGTCTCGTGTCCCTCTGCTTATCTGATGCAGTCTGTATGTGATGCGTTTCTTCTTCCAAGTACCCGATCGCAAAGCGAAGGGTACAGCTAATACGGGACGAGCGCGTTCAGGTGAATGAAAAAAAAATTGTTGGTGTTTTGTTGCTGTTTGCTTGAGTGACTGTTCGACGTGGTCGGTCTGGCTGAGTGTGATTAGTGCTTGAAGTCCGCAAGCTGAAATGCGGGTAAAAGATAGAGTGGGGTTTTTGAGGGCGAACCCGCCGACAGAACGTCGGCTAATCTGTCCATGCTTCGTTTCTCGGTGTTATAAGTCTGCTAAAAGGAAGTGCTATCTTTCAAACTTCCTCGGATTCTAATTGAGAGACGTCACCTATAGAGTCTCCAAGCGACTTCTTGAACCGCTTCGTTCTCCCCACAAACTTGAGCAGTTCCTTTATCCTTTTCATACTCTCCAGTATCCCCTTGAGGTCCCTCGAGTAGCGGCCCAGGGCTCTATCCATATCGAAGCGCTCTGCCGCGTAAGTTTGACACTCGAATAGGAAGTGTATCACCGTCTCCGTGATCTCCATCCTCCTCGTGCTCCAACACGTGTCGCATCTCCTGGTCCTCGACTTTTTGATGTTGTATAGGTAGCTGTTCAGTGGTATGTGTCCTGTACGTAGCTGCATCAATAGACTCGCTTGTGGCCTTGACAGTTCGTTGCTGATTTTCCGGAACTTGTTGAATGGGAAGTTTGCGTCGATATGCTGAAATTTTGCGTAGCGTGGTGAGTCCCTCCACGTTTCCGTCCACCTTGCCTTCAGCTTCTCCGCGAATTCCTGCTTGACCGCTGAGGCGCTGTATGGCAGCCGTCTTCGTAGTATTGGCGGTAGCTCCTCCCGCGGGCTTGAGTCCCCCTGTGCCGCCTTCTTTGCTTCTTCGTCCACCCTCTCGTTTCCTACTACCCCCTCATGTGCCGCTACCCACTTGAGTGCGAATTTGGCCGTGCCTGGCCTGATAGGGATGTCAGTTCCGTCGGTCATTACCTCAGTCAGCCGCAGGTACTCCATTACAAGGTATTGCCCTGGCTTCGTCTTTCTCGCGCCCGTTGACCTAATGAATGCCTGGCTGTCAGTATAGCTGGTAACCGTTGCCTTCCCCACTTCAGGCCGTCCCTGTAGCATCCAGGCCGCCAATATGGACCCCACTGCCTCGCCTTCATACGTGGTGTGCCTCGTCAACGGTCCTAGATGAAATCGAAGCGTTTCCTCTGGCTCTTCCACCCCTTTCCTGTATAACACCGCAGCTGCGCCAACGTTTCCTTCATAGCCCGACCCATCTGTATATATCCTTATGTCTGCCTCGTCTTTTCCTTCCTCCTTAATAGAGTCCTCCTTTGTTTCCGCGATCTTGGTTGAGAAGACCCTCTTGTAAGTCGGTGGCCTTGGGTCCGGCATAACTGTCTCGAACCGTCTTGGTCTGATCTTGAAGCACTCGACCAGCTTCTGAAGGGGGGCGAGGTGTGTTCTTGCCGGCTTCTTGCTGTATCCTCGTATCATGTCCCGTGTCGGATGGCCATCTGGTAAAGTCGCCGCTCGTACCGTTGCCGCGTGACATATCCTTTCAAGCATTAAGTTGACTGGCAATACCCCGGCATGTGCGTCCAACAGGTCGGTTGGTGAGGTCCAAAGACCCCCTGTGATCGCCTTTGTAGCTATCCTCTGTATCTTACCCATGGACTTCAACGCCCGTACTGACCCGCTGTTTTTCCGCATGCCCTCCTTCTTGTGCGGAGGCACATACCAAACATCGAGCGCGTATGTCATCTTCGGGACGGCCACCGAAACGTACAGTAGCCGCATAAGCCTGGGCCTGATACCTAAACTTGTGCGCGTTAGCCTGCGAAACATAAGGATGTAAGAGGTCGCCTTCGCAATCGCTTCGTTCTCCTGTGTTCTCCACCTCAATTGGCTGTCGACATGTACCCCCAGGTACTTGTAGCTCTCCACTTCCTTCACCACACTCCCCTCTAGCCAGAGTACTGGGTTTGGTCGATCGCCTTCCTTCCTCGCCGTTGGCTGGCAGTGCATAACGGCCACCTTGCTCAGCTCAAACTTCGAATTGTGATCCTTCGCCCATTCGAAACCTCCCTCCCGTCGTTCCATGTAACTCTTGAGTGCCCGCGTTGTCTGTTTGAATGTTTTCGCCGTTGCAATAACAAGAGCGTCGTCCACGTATCCAATAGCATCTTCCTCCAGTCTTTGTAGGGC
Organism: Laccaria bicolor S238N-H82; assembly: GCF_000143565.1. Classification (NCBI taxonomy): domain Eukaryota; kingdom Fungi; phylum Basidiomycota; class Agaricomycetes; order Agaricales; family Hydnangiaceae; genus Laccaria; species Laccaria bicolor. The sequence goes on from NW_001889880.1 coordinate 954,310, forward strand.
TTCTAGTAGGTCCGCATTGTAGAGTATGTACAGCAACATCGATATGGGGTCTCCTTGTCCGATCCCGTTTTCGATGTCGATGAGTTCTGATATAAAATCGTCGAACTTTAGCCTTGTCTTCCTCCCCTGTAAGAGCCGCTCGATGAACTTGACGTAGGTCGTTGGGATTCGCCTTTTCTTCAGATTGTGGATTAGCCTGTCAGTAACCGCATTGGGGAAGGCCCCCTCGACGTCCAGAAAGAGCACCGAGGTGACCTTCCTCTTACCCCAAGCTGCCTTGATCTTGCCCACAAGGTAGTGTATGGCGTCCGTCGTGGTACGACCTGGTCGTCCTCCGAAGTGCGTGTCCGGCAGTAGGAACTCCTTCTCCACAAGGTGGCTTATGTTCTCCGCTACTATAGCTGTCAGTACCTTCGGTATCGTGCATAACAGGGCTATTGGACGATAGGCCTTTGGCACTTCGTAGTTCGGTTTACCTGGCTTCCTCAAGACCGCCGTTGTGAACTCCTGCCATCCTGAATAGTAAGTCCTCAGCGTGAAGACGCCTCTGAAGAGATATACTAGATACTCCGAGATGTGTCCGAAACACTTCTGGAGTACCACATTTGGGATTTCGTCTGGACCGCTTGCCTTGAACGGAGAGAGCCGCTTTATCTGACGTTCCACTTGTTCCAGTGTGATAGGGGGTGGTGGTGGGAGTGGCTCCAGGTAATCGTAGTTCTCTGGGACTCTGGACTGGTCAGGTTTCTTGGGAAAGAAAGCTTGCGCGAGGATTTCTGCCTTGCCATCGTTTGTGTTGATTTCCCGTAGTGGTCCACCTGCGCCTTCACTTGGGACCTTGAGCGTCGGTATCCTTGATTTGCCCCCATCGCCTGTTGGTTCCTTGAAATAGTGGTTCGCCGTCCAGAGGTCCTGCTCCGCCGCGTTCTCCAGAAATTCCTCCCAATGTTCACGTTTGGCTTCTACTATCGCCTCGCCGTACATATTCCTGGCCTTCCGTAGCTCTGTGTGCGACGCGTGATCTGGAAGGGTCCTGAATCTGTATGCGAGACGACTTAGCTTCTTTATCTCAGTCTTCTGACGGCTAAGATCATTGTTCCACCATCTTTTCGAGAACGGGCACGGCTTGTTTTCCGGGATTCTAGTGCGTATCGTGTCCTGTAGCACCGCTGTTAGGTCTTCAGCTGCCTCCCGGAATTGCTGCTCCGTTGTGATTGGCTGAGGTGGTGGGATTTCAAGGAGCCGTATTGCCAGGTTCTCTTGGAAGTCCTCCCAGTCCGCCGCTCTGAAGTTGTAGGACGTCCGTTGTACTGATCGCGCCTGCGGCAAGTCGATGTAGGTAGCTATGGGGAAATGGTCAGTGGCCGGCGGCCTTAACGAGGGATCGACCTCGCATCTGATAATCAGATCGAAAACTTCCTCTGTGCACCACACGTTGTCTGGACGTGAGTACCTCTTCGTTACCATGTGCTCTAGGGTGGGTTGACCTTTCGGTAAGGCCATCTTCAGGTTGTGGTCGGCTAAGATTTCGATTAGTCAACCCGCGTCTTCCAATGCCTTCGCCGTGAACAGCCTGTCATCCCCTTCCTCGTCCCACATCGGATGGTGCCTGTTGAAGTCTCCTGCCCAAATCAGGTGGTCGTCCTCCCTCGCCAGAACATCCGCCCGGTTTACGCGTAAGAACTCGCGGACGGAGCGTAATGTTCTGGAATGTGTGCAGTCATTGTAGATATTGATGATCGTCAACCGTCCATAGGCGCCTGTCATCTGTATAACTGTAACATCGTTAGTTCCAGGGACGTTCATGATCTTCCACGAGCTTGTTGCCAGTGCCGAGCTAACCCAGGTGACCGCTCTTGTTACCGGAGCGCCATCCTTGTATCTGTCTGCTGGCACCACTGACACAAATCCGTTCGGCGTCCTTATGTTTCCTGTGAAGGTTACATGCGGCTCCTGCACCAGAACAATGTCCCACTCCTTCCCTGATACTCTGTTATACAATTCCAAGTGCGCCTTTTGAGACTTGTTCAAGTTTACTTGTAAGATCCGTAGTCTCGTCGTCCGTTGTTCTGGTTGTTCAGACATGGGCAATATCTGTGGGGGAGGAGCTATCAGGGGGCGGCGAGCCGTTGCTCGACGCCAAAGGGGCTATCGGGGATTCTGGGTTGGGGAAATTTGGAGGAGGGGACTTAGCTGCTGGCGGCTTCGACCGTTGTCGCTTCCACGGTTCCCTGGTGTAAGGTCTTCCACCTGGGGCCGCTGGGTCGAAGTTGAGCTGCGTTTGTCTGTATCTATTTTTCTGTGAGCCTGCCTGGGCGTAGTTTACCTGTATCTCCGCTGGTGGGACTCGTCGGCCTTGCGACGGGTAGGATTGAGACCATGTCCATGTCTCTCTTGCCGGGAAGAAGGGGATGTCGTTTGCTGGGTCCCTTGCGTTGAGTTCGTCGACCTTCCTGAGGAAAGTCGGGCATCCGCGGTCCCAGCTGGTGTGGTCGTCCGTTTTGCACGACGTACAGAAAGTGACCCCTTGTTGGTTGCACTTGCTGGTCCAGTGGTCCCTTGCCCCGCAAGTACTGCATACATTTACCTCCTTTGTGACCACACACTCCGCAGCGATATGGTCCCATCCTTGGCATTTGAGGCAGCGAACAGGCTCCTTCCTGCACTTCGCTACCGAGACTCTCTTGTGGCAAATCGACAGACCGTTGACTATTGCCCTGTTTGCCGTATCCGCGTCTGAGAAGGTGATGATGACGTGGGCGAGGCGCTGGTCCGGACGCCTCCGCATCGGGGGCTTGATCCACCTAATTTTCGTCAGTACACCTGTTGGGATTCCGTTAGTTTCTTCAATCTCCTTCCTGTCCTTCTCGCTGCTGGGGTCCAGGCTCAACGGCACGTAGTAAGCAATAACGTTGTATGATCTCGTCTTGAAAGAGGCCTCTGGCTCCCCCAGCTCCCGCAGGAAGGCCTCTGCGTTCGCCTTGGAAGCCAACCACGCTGTGCCATCGTCCGTAACCATCTCCACCAGTATCCCCCCGTTTTGAAGCTTCAATGCCGACCTCATTTTGTGTTTCTGGCTCGTCGCCTTTCCCATCGCCTCCGAGAACTTGCCCACAAGAACCGTGTTGGCGCAATCTCTGAGTTTTGAGTCCCTGGGTAAGTCGATGAGGGCCTGTCGTTGTCGGATGCTCTCCTTCGCTGCCAGCCTGGGATTGGTATCTGGCGGTGCTCCAGATGCCGACCTAGTTAGCGCGTCCCTGTAAGTTGAGTTCCCGATACTTCCTGCCTGTTGCGCCGCCTTTTCCATCACCTCCACTAACTCCCCCGTTTTCTTCTCCAGCACCTCTGTTCTCTTCTCCAGCACCTCTGCCACCTTCTCCTTCAGACCCTCCGTGTATTCTTTCAGATCGCTCGCCATCTCGCCGAACTGCGTGTTGGCGATGCTTCTGATGGCCTTTGTTACTTCTTCCAGCTCGATTTCCTTCAATAGATATGCGACTGCGCGGACCGCGTTGACTGCTGGGCGTCCCATTCCCTGCATAGCCGCTATCTGGAAGAGGGCTGTCGATAGCGCGTCCAAAGTGGGCGTCGCGCCTGCTGGTACGAATGTGAGTGTCTCCTCGAGGTATATCTTTCCTTTTTCGGCGTCGCTAATCTCCTGGTCGTTCCCCTCCATCTCCGCCGATCCAGCCGCCCTCGTCCTTTTCCGTTCTTGTGGTTGTACTTCTGCTTCGACAGGTTGGGCCTGTCGAGTGATTGTCATTTTACCTTTACTTGTCAGAGTCGTCTGTGTCCTGGGTTTTGCGCCAGTCCCAGACATGATCTGGGCTCGTTTTCTATGGGTTTGAAACTAGTTTTAACGTTCTTTATGCTGTATCTAGACCGGGTGCTCGTTTTGTAGTCGATAAGTTGCCCAAAAATTTCGGGGTCCTAGTCGGGGTGCCACCTCTCTGCATGTAATGTTGCCTAGAATCCCAGATTCAAGTTCAAACCAAGTACCTTCTTGAATGTTGTCGAGATCTCGATGAATCAGGAAAATTCACCCACCCATTTCAGGTTTTGTGACCATGTCATCCAAGGCTTTGAGGCTCTCTAAATTTTGTCTCAAATCACAGCTAGCGCGTGGTAAAAGTGATCCATAATAATTATCATAACGCTAACGGCGATGGGGAAACACGAACCACCGATGCAAGGTCCTAAAGATAAAGATAACCCCAAAGCAGACCTGACCCCGGCAAATATCGTATTTACCTGATGGTTAACGTAATTAAGTATCGAAGAATAATCGGATAAGAGCTTTACCACGGGGGAATGTTGAGGCTTGAATTCTAGACGTTGCCAGGTTGTTCATGGATTTTGCTTCACGTCTTCGCCGTTGATCTCGTTCGAAGCTGCGGAATTGGATTCAAGGAAATCTTCGGCGAGGATGACTTGATCCATGAATGTCTCGTGGGCAGGGAACAACGTCGAGAGCAGCCAGTAGACTCCCGAAGCAGTGAAAAACTTGGTAAAGTGAGAAAGAGAAGATGGAGTCGATTAAAGAGGAATGTCACGCTCACCCCGAACATCCAGGCAATATTGAACAGAAACGCTGCATTGCCGACCTTGATATTGGGATTGATGTTGTTGATCAAGCCAGGTAGGTTTGGCACAACAGAGACCAGAAGCGTGACTGCAGCTCTCCAGTTCTATTTAACATTAATCCGAAGTTCCCACTGACCAAAATATCGACGCACGATTCCATTCCAATACCGGTAAATGCCCTGGGGATCATACATCGCAGGAACGTTAACATTTCCTCGATGGATAAGCCAGTACTGCAATAAAATTGGGATGTGGAAAAAAGGATTGAAGGATTGCACCCACATCAACAACCATTCTGTGCAATAATCGAGGTGGTTAGCGTGCTGATTTTGAGATCTAAGATAGCTTACATTCCGGCAAAAGGGCCCAAAAAAACCGTGTAACCAGACATAAAAGAAAGAAATTTAGGGGCTGATGCCAATATGTCCCAAGGGCAGAGCGCCCATCCACCCAAAATCGCGCAGATAACCTGGCCCCGTCGAATGTCGATAAACCGTGGAAGAAGGACTGTCATGTCATTAGCAGCGCTCAAACTATTGGCGGATATATTGGTCCCCAATGTGGCCAGAAAAAAGCTAAAGGCTGCGAAAAACGCTGCTGCCCGGTTGTCCCAGCGGTCTATGAGGCGAAGAGGGTCCCAAATAACCTCGCCATACAAAACTTGACCTGCGGAGGTGACAGCTATGCCTACCAAAAAAAAGGCGGTAAGAACTGAAAAACGTATACGTTATATTGGTTTTACCTGTAAATCCGATTAGGGTAAAGGCGATTGGGATGATGATGAGTTGGATAAATTGGCTATAATGGGGAGGTCAAAAATGCCCACGTCTCGCAAAAGAAAGTATGTTCACTTACGCGCGTTCATTCCTTGCGTAACGCTTTTAAATATGTTAGCAAAGGTTTAAAATCAGTTCATGAGAACTTACCGTAAAATCTGGAATATTAACGGAGAGAGTGGAATAGATTCCGAGTGCACTATTTAGTGCACTCAGCCACCCCCAAGCAAGTGCACTTCCACTCAAACTCGCGAGTTGCAATTCTAGATGGATCTTGGCGGGGACTTTTATAAAGGACCATATCATTATCGCCAGCCATGCAAAAGGTACGATGATGGACTTCGCGGTGAAAAGGTAGCGAATCCGCTGAGGAGAAACGAACATCAGCGGAAACTGAAATGACCAATATAAGAAGTAGCACATCAGGCCTAAAAAAGAATTGAGCTATTCTGCAGAGTAACACATAGTATAGAAGGGCTTACCGACGGTGCTAATGTTGGCTGATTCTGGTAAGCGATCCGGAATGTGCACAATTGAGGGCCAGATAGCTTTCAACATTTGATAAACGCATTCCGAGCCGGTAAACGTCTTCGTGGCAGATGTCAGCGGAGAAGTTAAGAGGAGCGGCAGCACGCACTTGAATTCCAAACCAAAACAAGGCTAAAACAACTCGACTAATCACGCTGAAGTAACTTAACCAGAACCCAAACGAGGACCGATTCAGGACAGGAAATGCGATGTGCAGACGCGCTCCAATCGTTCCGTTCAAAACCACAACAAACTTTGGAATAGACGGAGACTTTAATTCAAGTGAAAAGGACGTTCAATGACACTTACCGCTATGATAATGTGGCCAACTGCAATTGCAGAAAGTGCTTGTCGCCATGACAGCCCAACGGCCAACATGGAGCTCGCCAATTGCCATACAGCAACGTTGGTCGCATCGGAGACCCAATAAGCGATGTAGTTCCAAGTTGTCCACGTGCGGAGGTGAGGCGGAACGGGATCCATGTCTTTATTACTCCATCTTGACGAAGGCCCGAACACGCCTGAGCCTTGCGTGAGCTCTAGCTTGACTCGCATTTCCACTGAACTTAGACAGGGAGGGAAAGACAAGCCAGGCCTGCCCAAGAGGCTAACTCTTCTAGTTACGCCGCATCGGAACAACAAGACCTAGTTCGCTTCGCTTCCCCGCTTTCATCCGGCAGGGCTATTTGCGTTGTATTTGGGTCGACAAGACGTTGTGCTCGTCGCGCCATTATCAATGTGAAACTTTATCGCTGTCCGTGAATCGTGATCTAGGACGAGGTGTAAATTGGTTTCTTTAAACATGTTATGATTACTATTGAGAATGTTGTATATTTCCCCTACCATCTTACAAATAACAAAAAGTTTCCAATTTTCGTTCGGATAGTTGTTCGTAAGGTGTAGAGTGTAAAATGAAAGGAAGACCAATATTTCTTTGCAAGTGCTTGGTAATGACCTCATTCGGCAATATGTCATCGTTGAACGCGCTTAGGTTGTGCTACCTCTTGTTATGTCTTCGGATGTAGCACTTGATATACCTTCGGAGACAAAATCTCAAGGGGAAGAAACCACACAACAGGTGGAATCGGTCCAGGACGATGCCGCTGCAACGACAATCGCCAACCAAAATCCAGACGACAGGCCAACAATCAACTCCAACGACAGCAATTTAAGGATACCACCTCTAACAAACACCTCTGTAGCTTATTCTCGCCAGAGCACCGCTTTCAACAAGTTTATCTTGTACGAAAATCGACTGCGCTTCTACATCATCGCGTCAAATGCGGCGGACTCTCGCCACCGCATCCTCAAAGTCGATCGAACTACCCAGGATGAACTCGTCGTTGTGGAGGACGAAGCGGAATACAGTGGAAAGCAGATGAGCGCAATGCTCAAAATGTTGGATGACGGAAACAAGGCCTCAGGTGGATTGGGAAGGGCTAAAGTTTTCTTTGGAATTGCAGGTGATGTTCTCATCTTTTGTGATGATTTGACATGGGTCTGACTGGAGCGCGACCAGGCTTCATTCGATTTACGGCTGGCTGGTACATGATCTTAATTTCTAAACGCTCGGTTGTCGCACTGCTAGGCGGGCATTACCTCTACCACTGCGAAAACTCCGAAATTGTGCCTGTTTGCTTCAACCATAAGGTGGAAAAACCTGCTGAGGAGCAACGACTTATGAATATATTCAAGCAAGTGGACATGTCAAAAAATTTCTACTTCAGGTACCTACCCATCGATTTCTGTGTCAATAACTTCAGTCTTACAACGTTGAAGCTACACTTACGATCTTACGTCAACTCTCCAGTATAACCTGACGGGCCCCGCACGACCCGTGCATGGGAATTGGCCCTTTAATGATAGGTTCGCATGGAACTTCCATATGCTCTCCGTTGGATTCCCGGATCATGAGAACCCGCCCCTCAAAAACCACTGGCTGCTCCCCTTGATGCACGGGCACGTTGATCAAGCAAGTGTGTATTATTTTTGCTATATTTAACGCTTCTGAGTTTCGATGTACTGTTGACATTTCCCATGCATTAGAGCTCACGGTACTGGGACGTGTCATCTTTGTGACCCTTATTGCCCGGAGATCGCGCCACTTCGCTGGTGCGCGTTATCTGAAGCGCGGGGTCAACGATGAGGTTCGTGATTTTGAAAATCAACTCACGCTCACGTAACGAACTGCAGACAGGGAAACGTCGCGAATGAGGTGGAGACGGAGCAGATTGTCTCCGAGGCTTTGACAACTCCTTTCTATTACCCCGCGTCTCGAGAGGGCGGTGATCAAAGGCGTCCGAGTCCCAATTATACCAGTTATGTTCAGGTGACATATCTTCCTCCGACGACCTAAACCTTATACTTAACGGTCATCGAAGTATCGTGGCAGCATTCCAGTTTATTGGACGCAGGAAACCAATAGTATGAGCCCGAAGCCTCCTATTGAGAGTCAGTTCATTTCGCATGACCCGAATACAAGTAGGTTGATTTGCACGAACAGTCAGCGTTGTGGATCCGTTCTATACGGCTGCATCTCGACACTTCGACGACCTTTTTAGACGTTATGGTGCTCCAATCACCATTCTAAATCTGATCAAGAGGCGTGAACCTGTTCCCCGCGAATCGAAACTTCTCGATGAGTATACCCAATGTGTAAGATACCTAAACCAGTTTCTCCCCCGTGACAAGAAGATGGTATACCGAGCTTGGGACATGTCCCGCGCATACAAAGAGTGGGTCATTCCATTGGCCCGCTCGCATTGTCGTATTGATGAGTTATCAGAAAGACCCAAGACGTGATCAGCTACTTGGAAGACATCGCCGAGGAATCTATTCATATGACAGGATTCTTCCACTCTGGTCCTGAGCCATATTCACATTATCTTCAGAATGACGCAGCGTGAGTTTGGCCTCATCGTCTTCGAAAACATACCCTCAATATATGTTGAAATAACAGAACATCATGGAGAAATACGATTTCACTTCAGAATGGCGTCTGTAGAACAAACTGCGTCGATTGTCTGGATCGCACCAACGCAGCACAGTTTGTCTTTGGCAAACGAGCTCTCGGACATCAATTGTACGCCCTGGGAGTTGTTGATAGCCCCTATCTGGCGTTCGATTCCGATGCAGTCAACATGTTGACGGAAATGTATCATGATCACGGAGACAGTGAGTATGAAAAGTCACAAGTGACCATCTGCTCTTAACACTATGAAGCCATTGCCCTGCAGTATACAGGAAGTGCTCTGGTAAATCGCGTGGAAACGTACCGACGAATGCCGCATTGGAATAGCCATTCACGCGACATCATCGAGAACATTCGTCGTTTCTATACCAACTCTCTGCTTGGTGAGTCCCTTGCTACCTACCCTACGGCCTATGACTGATGACCTTTCAAATTGTAGACGCCGATAAACAAACTGCGATCAATCTTTTCCTTGGTGTGCAGACAGAAAGAACGATTACCCAACCCCCAGTACGAGGCGGATATCAGAAGTGGTTCCATGAGGAGCACCTTAAACCTGCGTACGTGGTCGGCGAATGCGATCAAGGGCTTCGAAACTTCGTCAAGACCAAGAGCGACTTTTGGGTGGAATACTATCGCCCGCTTTTATTCACCTCTTTGGGAAAGCATTTCGCATATTCTATGAACAGCACGCTCAAGCTACCTGGGTATGTGTCAAGTCAGCGGTTTGGATTCTAAGGTAAAACAATCCTCTCTAGGAAAACTGTGAAGGATATCAACCAAAGTCCGTTTGAAGCACATGGCTATCGTCATGTGGATCCCCAGGCAAGGTAATCATTGTTGTTTTCGTAGCCAGACACATCTAAAATTTATTTAGGAGTGTTGTACAGGGCGTCCGACGCTGGATGGGTTCTCACCCTCCTGTAAGCACTAAGAAGAGTCATGGCAAGGCTGCATCACGTCCTGAAACGAAGAAAACAACCCCCTATGTTCTCTTGGACAAACACTCCACCGAAGCAATTGCAATGCAGTTATTGGAGCCCAACGTCTCGGAATCCGAAGAGGCAGAATACCAGGGGTTAGCTGATTTTTATATATCTTCCTCCCGCTCTCCCGCTCACCTGCACTGCAGGTATATCGATCAATGTCAGGAGTTGTTGGATGCACCCTCGACCATGGGAGAACGCAAAGACTTGGAGATTTACATCGCGGCTGTTCGAAATGCAGGCGGGGAGGGGCTTGATTGGCCAGAAGACGCTCCCCGAGATTTGATCGCATACGTGGAGCGTGGGTCCCTCAATTACATCGACGGTAGCAAAAAAGAGCCTTTTCCAGTCACGTTCAATTATGAACGATGGTTGAGTGGAGCTGGGCAGTTGTAAAATTCCTTTTGTGTTTGCATCGGAGCTATTCATTCTATTTTGTCACGTCCTGGTAGCGATAGGAAACGTCCTACGGAGACCCACCACGCCAGAATACAGACGATTGTTAAAGTGGCGCCAAGTGCGACGTGTGTCAGGATGGGTGTCTTGAACAAAGCGAATCGTCCTTCTCTTTCCACTATCTGAATCACTCCTAAGAAATTTTCGCTTATCCGGATGAGAGTGGCAGATAGCCCAAAGACGGCCAGCAATTTCCAAGAAGGGATGGCTTGTGTCCACCGAAAACTTTGAGGCGGAGAGGACTTTGCGAAGAATTGCACGACGAAGGCGAGACAGTATATGATACGAGCAGAGAGGTTGATGACGTTGGCATAGACCAGAGAAGCATCTCCGATGTCTAAGCTATACAAAAAGATAGCAGTTGAGATATAGACCACGGAGAAGCCGATCATCCACCTGTATCGTGGTTAGCACCTTGCTTTGAAGACACAGTGGACTGACACTAACCGACTTTGCTTGTTGAGGTCTGCCGGCGTGGCTACACTTGATAAAAACGCTTCTAGGCCACCGTTGAAGGCAAGGACAGGTATATACCATACCCATGCTGCCAGCACGGTTGGGGCGCTAGTTGCAAGGTACTGTGGAGGAAGGAGTATTGGGAGGAGGATCGGTAGATATGCTGTCGCAAAGATCACGAAGATCAACGAAAACGACGTTTGGATAGTGAGTAAGGATAGAAGCGTGACAGACGACTGCTTTAAGGCTTCAGCTTTTATTCTGCCTTTATCATTGGTGACGGAGATGGTTTTCGAGAAAAACATGCGAAGGGTTTCTTCAATTGGCTGGAAGACAATGCGGGCAATGAGAGAACCTGAAGAGCCGTGGTAAGTTTTTGTTATAGATAGTTGTGTTGTCATGACTGACCGTAATTAACAGCGATGGCGTAGCCACCTTGATCTCGTAGAGGGCTATACCACGACAAAACCATTTTATCACCTTCCGTTAGGAAGTGTTTGATAACAGATTGCGACATCATCGTAAGCGCAAGTTTCAAGAGGTTTCCATCCAACAAATCGTCGCGTCTGCCATCGTCAATAGGCAAGTAGTGTTGTGAAAGGGACGAGAACATACTGATCAATTTTCGGCCACAAGCACTCGGTTCCAAAATGTGAGATGTAAGCCAGAAAAAGAGTGGTGGCGTATGCCAGTTGGCCGATGGCAAACGCCAGGAGAGCAAGATTGCCTCGTCCGCTCCTCGCATCGAGTAGCAGCACAAGAAAGGTGACGACACTCTTAATTGTGATACTAAACCCTTCTGCGCGCACCCGTACACCGGTCAACAACCGGGACATAGCTCTGATCAGCAAATTTTTAATGGGGTTTGTCTACACACGAAGGTGGTGGTAACGTACGTGTTGTGCATTGGCTCACTCAACAACTCTGTAAATGCTGCCAACGCATACAATGAAATCGCCATATAGAAATGTGGTTGCGCTTTCATTTCTTGGCTGGAAAATCGGGCGTACAAAAAAGAGGTCCCGAGCGCAAGGGGAGCTCCTAACACGATAGGAAGGAATGCCAAGTTCATTCTTTTCCTCATGGTGTCTGAGCTGTCCTTATTGACGCGAAGAAGTGCATTACGCACGCCCTCGCGACTGAGGAAGAGAATAGTGCTTAGAATGAGTTCGAATTGGATGGCGGCTGCTCCGAATGCGCTTGGAGAGGCGAGGCGGAATAAGGCTTGGTTTAAGATGAATGTGAATAAACGGGAGAAGAGTTGTAAAGCCATCAGCGAGGAAATGGACGAGAGTGAGGACTTGAGAAGTGGGTCTTCCGTCGTCGATGCCATTGTTACCGTACCAGCAGTGGTGGCGGAAAGTAAGAGTTAAGTGACGCGTTATTTGCATGAGATATGTTTACAGCAGCTATGTAGCTGTAAAATACAGTACTAAGTACAAATTCTGTAGACATAGAGAGCGGAGGACATGACTGTCGTGAACTATCGTAAAATCATCCAAGCCAATAGGTAGAAAAAATCAAGAACGACAACAAAAACAAGAGGAGAGCAATAAAGTTAAATATATAAGGGACTTCCCGTCTCAATCTACCTCTGCGGACATCAACGCCATCCTATCCGGCGTAGATTGCACATCGTCCTCTGTCTCTGTCTCTCTTGGCTTGATTGTCAGGCGCTGTTGTCGGAGGAACGTCTTGGAAAACATTTCAGGTGCCCCTGCAATTGCCTCAGCAAAAGCAAAGGCTAATCCAACAGATGCGTTGAGCACGCGCCATCTGAATCCCAGAACGTCAAAACCTAAACCAACGGTCTCTGTTGAGGAATCAAATGGGTACGCGATTTGAGCAGCAAGGCGAATGATGGCAGCTGTCAGCGGGTCAAATGGTGCAATTGGGTTTGGCGGTGAGCCTTCAGGTTGAGACCGCGAGGCTTGATTAACCGGGTTGAAAGATATGAGATTGCCGACAAAGGCTGGGATGATGAGCGTGGGCAAAGCCCAGTGTAGAATGACTTTCCAGAAAGTCGCAGTCTGGAATGTGGTCCAAGGAGGATATGTGAGTGGGAGGGTCACGTCTCCCGAAAGAGGTAACTAAGAGTTATTGCTCAGTGGCTGCAAGTCTGAGAAGGGTCGTAGCCTTACTTGTGTAGTTTTCCATGGAATTATTACATATAGTATGTATAATATCTCGCACAGAGCGGTTAGAGACAAGATGTTGCGAGAATTAGATAAGAACTGACAATTGTCAGGAGGATCGACGGTAAATTCTTAGCTTACGCTTACCTCGCGGGTTGCGATAAACATATCAGCGCCATTCCGTAGGATTTCATTTTGTTTGATTTGCTGAACCGAAATGTTTTTATCCTGTGGGCGAGGGGAATCCTCGATAAGGTTCGTCGTCGCTGGCGGTGGTATCGGGCTCTCAAAGGGCGTCAAGTCTGACTCTTTAAGGGGTGACTGATTCGGCGAAGTGTCCGCCGGAGAAATTGGGTGCTTGAGGAAGGTAGAGACGTCGCGAAGGTCTTTAATGGGCGTGGATTCGCGGATTGGATCCAAAGCGGCTATGCGGCGACCTACAACTGTCCTTGGTTTCTCTGTGTCCACGACCGGGGCTTCCACGATAGGGGGAGCAAAACGCCCGCTAAACGCGTCATTATTGAGTGTCCTTTGGACAGTTTGATCATGAGCGACTCACCTGGTAGGCGCTGGCTGAGGCTGGACGCTTCGTTTCCTCCTGCCGAACAAACCAGTGAACATAGGTTCATCTTCAAGTGTTGCCTGGTGGTTATCGAGATGTCTTTTAATTCTTATTTGAATTTCTTCTTTAGTTCCTTGGTCACTTAATCTGAGGGCATTGGCAATTTCTTGCAGCTCTGATTTCTTTTTGGGCTGAAGCGCGCCCGAGTATGCGGGCATGGTGGTCGTGGGTAGGGTTAGGTTTCAAACATAAACAATACGCGAATCTCCTGTTGTTCCTTATTTACGCGCAATTCATGTGACTTCAATACCGCCATCACCATGCAAACCAATTTAGACCAGTTTATACTTGCGCTGTAACCATCTTTGCCTTTCTTTTCCTTTCTTTCCTTCTTCCTTGTCCTCTGGCAGGATTTCTGGTCTTCCAGCAATGTTCATTTTTTTCATTCTCGCATGTTTGCTCTCAGGACAAGGTATAGTACACTCCAGAATTATAGCGACCGTGAACTGACTTGACGCGGTCAACGCGTAGTCTTCTCCTTTAGCATTACTGTTGGATCTCGCAGTTTGGCCGCTACAGAAATTTTACTGATTCCAGAGAGCCCGGTGGGACAAGCGGTGAGTGTATTCATGCCAGTAACGATTGTTGCCTCAACTACTCCTTCCAGTGTGCATCAAATTGCTCAGTGGCAAGTTCTAAGATCGCTGCTTGTGACGATGTGGGATCCTGTCTCTGCAGCGCAGACACCGTCGCCTCTCTATTGGACTGCGAGACATGCATGTTCCACTATCTTATCAATACCAACACGCCTGCACCAGATTTTCGCGCCGGATCTACTCCTGTCCTGCAGGGTATGTTTATGTTTTTCTCAGTTGGCTTAAGTGCTGCCTATCTCAACTTTTCTTCGTAGCGTACTCAAGTGCTTGTAATGCGACTGCCAACGTTGTCCTTGCGCCCAACCAGATTGCTCTACAGCTTCCAGGAACGTGGGATGGCCCTTTTGTTGCAGTATTACCGTTTGGTGGAGCGCTCTTCGTCGTGATTTTGGGTGGTATGATTGGAATGTCAGCTCTGTACATGTTCGCCAATTTGTTGTAAGTAGAGCAATGACAAAGTTGGCGTAGACACAATTACGTAACAATTAAAAAATTCAAGCCCCGCTTGGAATCATTAGATTCCGCTGCAAATATTCGTCACATCCTAACCATCCGTCGTCGTCCACCATGTCCCAGTACAAATCTGCAATCCGCGCTCAACCACCCTCAGACCTCCCAGACAACCCGAAGTATCGCCAACAAGCACGCCAACTTCAAGAGCTCTTTCCTGCTTGGTCAAACGATGGTATTGTGACGCCTTATTTCCGTCGGTACTGCTCTATTCATCATTTTTTTCTCCTTCAAAAACAGACCTCCACTCGCTCCTTACTGAAGTTGGAGGTGATGTTGAGTTAGCTGCTACGAGAATTAGTGATGGTTCGTCTTTTGCTTCCATCGTCCTTCTTTGTCATACTGACTTGTCACCACCAGGTGTCGCGGAACAGTGGGGTGAAGTCTCGCGTAAAAAGGACAAAAAGGCGCCCGTTTCCACCCAACCTCCAAAGGACTCGTTTTCCTCGCGGGGTGATTCTCGTGGGGGCAGAGGTGGTCGAGGTGGCCGAGGTGGGTCTGGGCGTGGTGGAGCTTCAGTTCGGGGTCGTGGTGGCCCTCCAAGAGGCGGTGCAAATGGGCACATCTCCCGCACTCAAAGTCCTCGTCCTTCCTCGGCGGCTCCTGTCAATGGAACTGGTCACACGGCGTCGGATAGTGCCAATAAATTAGGTGATGCTTCTCCAAAGGCATCGGAGTCCCACGACCACCCGGACAGCATTACACCCTCGACTTCAGGCTGGACGGAGGCTTCGTCTTCTCAACCTGAAACGTCTACTTCGGCTACATCACTCTCAACATCTAGCTCTGCTTGGGGTGGCACTAGTACCGCGTCGACTTGGGGTGGCGATACTGACATAAACGGGTCAACTTTATCTGTCAATGTTAGCACTCCCACCAAAGTTGCGAAATCACCAGCGACGTCAAAATTGTCGTGGGCTCAGATTGCACGGTGTGTCCATCAGTTTTTTTCTGTGTGTGTATTTTTCATCATTGACCCTTCTCTAGGCACCATGAGAAACCCGCCCCGCCTCCTCCAGTGGTTTCGCAAACGCCAGCGGCATCACTTTCCACCCCTCTTGCTCCAAGCATCAACATTGAAGCGTCCGAACCAGAAGTTCAGCATGGTTGGGAAGAACCCACCACCGTCCAGACTCCTACGTGGGACGATGAAACACCCGTGAAGCTGTCGACGTCTACCGCAGACGCGTGGCCACCAGCGACAGAATCAGTGCCGGAGGAATTGGCGCCTGAACAGTCAGAAGCTCAATTTACGGATGAGGTGAAGGAAAGCGCAGAGAACACGCCAGCCCCAGTGGAGGAAGCTGTGCCTGAGCCAAAAGTGGAGGTCAAGGCTCTTTCGCCAGCTTTAGCGACCCCCGCATTACCATCCCATGTCACTGCGACTCCATCGCCGAAACTTGCTGGCCGTTCACCTTCTGCCTCGCATAGGAGTAGTGCCAGGTACAAGGTCACTGACCAACCTGTTGTTATGCCCAGCTCTTTCGGGTCAGGAATTGAGAAGGTCGGAATGCAGTTTGGTAGTCTCGGTCTTGGAGGTGAAAGCTTGCTCGACTCCACTCCGTAAGCCTGTCGCATTTTGATATTTTTGTGAATGTGCTGACCGACTTTTGGTCAGAAGTGAACTTGACACGCCCAGTGTTGCACCTGAAGCCGCCCCTCCCGCTATTCCCCAAGCCAAACATCATGATGCCCCAGCCCCTCCACCCGTCACCACTCCCGCCACAACTGCATCGTTAACTTCCGTATTTCAGCAGCAGCAAGCAATACCACAACAGGCTCAACAACAATCACAGCCCTCTGCTCCTCAACAATCCACGCATCATGTCATTCCCAACTCTGTCTCGCAACCAATCCAACCGACACAACCTCAGTCTACACATATTGCTGCTGCTTCCCCCATTCAACAATACACCCAACAACAAGCAGCTGCCTCGCAACATCAACAATCTCTGGTAGGCGCTCAACTCCAGCAACAACAACATCAACATCAACAAACCCAGCCCCTACAACAGCACATCCCCCAGCTTCCCCAACAGGTACAACCCACTCCAGCCCACCATTCATACGCTCAACACGGACTCCCTACGCATATTGACCCATCACAGCAACAACAAATCCAATCCCCTGCTCAGCAACAGCCTCTCCAAACTTCTACTCACTCGAACTACTTCAGACAGAGCGAAACCGTACCTTCCGCACCTTATTTCCATACTTCTACACCTCCTGCCGGACAGATTCAGGATAGCCCCTACGGCTCTTTCGGCCAAGTCGGGGTACAAGGCCAACACCAACAAGGATCCTCGGCGTTCGGTTCCGCAGATTACAGCTACGCTGATTCCCAGCGGGTAAGCAAGAATTGATCTTTTCGGAGTTTTTTACTGATCCTTTGTACTCAGGGCTTCTATGATACGTATGCCCAACAATCCGGGTTTGGGAGTAGAAGCGTACTTGGACACGATGACGTCAAGGGTATTCCAGGGAGCCAGCAACAACCTCCCACCTCAGCCAGTCTTCAACCTTCAGGCGTTCAGGCATCCCAACAGCACGGCTCCTCGCAAACTACTGGACAGCCATCTGGCGGTCAAGGTCCTCAGCAATATCAACATCCCCCTGTACCATACTATTATCCACCCTTTCCACAGAGCCAGTACTACTCTCCACCTTACAGCTCTGGCTACGGAGTTCCTCAGCCCTTCGTCAAATACCCAGCCATGTTTCAACCTGGGCCTCCTGGCCCAGCCTCTGCGCCCACCCCCACAACTAAGCAGTCAGGTGCAAACGTGGGGGTAGGCATTCAACCTCAGAGCTACAACCAGGCTTTGTACCAGCAAGCTAGCTATGACGACTATCAGCCACACCCTCATCAACAACATCATCAACACCAACACCAGCAACACTCACACAACCTTGGACTTGGTCAGGGTTCCGTTGGTGTCGGCTCAAACGATTATGGAAAGCAGCTATATGGTCAAGGCCAGGGTGCCATGCAAGGCTTTATGGGTTTAGGAGGCCAAACAAGCGGAGGGACCAGCGGCCCCACTTCGAGTGCTGGCCCGCGAGGTGGCAACTCACCCGAGACTGCTTACAAACCCTACGCTGCAAAAGATGTGGGGGTTCCCTCTGCTCGCGGTTCTGGGCAACAGCAAGGAGGACAAGTGCCAGGTCAAGCCCAGCAAGGGCCAGGTCAAGGGGTCCAGGGTGGTCCTCAAGGGCAAAGCTTCTATGGAGGGAACAGATTCGGAAGTGGAGTTGGAGGTGCGGGTGTCGGTGGAAGTGTTGGTGGGCCCCAGCAAAACACACACCACCAGCAAAGCGGCCCACAAGGACACATTGGCTACCCCCAGGGCGCTAATGATGCCAGTTTCTACTCGTACCAGGCCGCCAGGCAGCAGCAGGGATACTGGCAGTGAATGAATTATTGCAGTAGTCTCTTCTCATCCGACTCGAATGATCTTGGTGCTTTCTTTGTGATGTTTACTCAGAGTCTCGTTGTCATACTTTCTCTCACTCTCTCTCTCTTATTCATTGCTTGGTATCTCAATACTTCTGTACGTTAGCTGTGATGCAAGCTGGGGCTGCTAATATACGTCTCACTCCGCAACACTTCCAAAACATATGTATATTACATACCAATCAGTCCACGAAATTCGAGATTTTCAAGGGAAGATCGTCGTCGACTCGGAACCAGTCCCTGGCGGCGATTTTCAACACTTCATTTATGTTAAACAACACATTTACGCACATGAATTTTGAGATGCGCACGTGTGGTGTTTTGAGGAAAATGCCGCGGGGTTCTATTTTTGGAGCATTGTGCCAGGCTGAGCAAAGGCTGAGAGTAAGTTATACCTGCCTACATACTGGATAAATACACGATGTCTACCTCCTCAAAGGCTGATTTCAAGGCGACTATGTAGGGGATTTGGGCTATGCAATTGCCCACCATACGCATTTCGCGAGGAATGTTGGTGATTGGTTGGTGAGTAGATCTTTCAAATCGGATAAACGAGAGACTGGCACCTACTGGCATGCGCAATCATCCCATCATGATCATAGGTTTACAGTTCGTTCAAACGAAGCGAGCAGAATCTGTATTCCCTTAACATTTATAGGAGAATACCGCTAACGTTGTTTCAAAACTCATGAAAATTTTGCGGAACCTCGTCACCTTACTTGCTAATCTGTATCTCGCTGATGAACCGGCTCGAGTACATACTACTACTAGTAGCTCTGAGCTGTTATACAAACCTATATAATACAAAGTTCATACAAACCACAGCAACGTTGCAGCCCCTCATACACTCCCTTGTACATCCTTTGCCGATGACATACGACTTAATAAGACTTCAAGCATGAAGAATTCACTCATCATGTTCTTGTAGGTCACTCTGCGAAGTCGGTTTCTCTTTTCCTCGGTAAAAACGTCGGGGGAGGCTAAGAAAGCATCCCGCTCGAGGGAGCAAGGCCTTGAAATGTGCGATTCGCTGTGAACGGCGTTGAGCTTTCTCCGCTGCCACCTTGGCTTCCTCTTCTTTCTTGCGATTCTTCAATACCTCGAAGTCCTCCCACACAGCTAAAAAATACTAGATGTCATTATCTTTATATAGGAGGTTGGGCAATAATTCTCACCAACGACGTCCAAGAAAGGGAGATCCGACCCGGCCTCATAAGAATAGTGCCCCTTGACCATACTCACATCGTAGAATTGGTAACACTCGCTTCGATTCCTTATGGGTTGTATGTATGGTCATAAAAAAACCCAGACGGGACATTTGTCTTGTGAGATTAGACGTACCTGAAACCTCTGACCAGGTTTTCCGAACGGCATGTGCGACATGTCGAGGCGATCCGTAGTAGCTTTGTACTGCGCCACATATTGTATTTTTTCAGCATAGGGATCCCGAGTGCGGCGAATTATACAGCTAACTATTGACATTAATAAGAACCAAGAATGTCATGGAAGGGCTCTCACTTGATTGCAGCACGAGACGGATCATTCACCAACCCCCAAACTTTGCCATTGTAAAAGATCCTGTTGGCAGCATACTGGTTTGGCTCCGGCAAAACTTTCTCCTGATCAAAACCGTATTTTTTCATGAGAGAAGTATCGGGGTTAGCCCATTTTGAAAAGTCGCCGTGGCGCATCTCCAAGATGCGGTTATTGAAAAACTCGATGTGATACTCATGAACCCGTGTCCACTCATGCAGTCCGGAGAGATATTGGAGATGACCTAAGTACCGGAAAAAGCCAAGGGGGATAGTCGGTTGGTTGCAAAAGTAGGTAGAAAGGACCGAGAAGTATGTGAAGAGGTGGCGGAAAACCAGGTTGGGTTCCCTAGACCATGTTATTGCCGGCTCCAGAAAGCTTTGAGGGCGTGGCGTCTGATGCGGAAGCCGTGGGGGTGTGGCCGCACCAAATTGCATTGGTAGGTTGTAAAGGTCTAAGGCACTGAAGTCGTGAAAGATCATTGACATTACAACAGTCTCAGCGATGTTGGGGAATTTTTGACAGATACCAGGGAAGATACTGTTGTTGCAACCTCGACGGTCCTGGTTCGCTGGCTGAGACATTGTGAAGGGCGGGTGGCCGGTTTTGAGGCGATGCGTCCGTGCTTCGATGCACAACGTGTAAGGTGGCTGGCGAGATGGAACGAGGGAGAAAAAGAGAGGGCGAGTAGCGATTTGGACTGGCGAAATTGTGTTTTAATTCAATGCTAGCAATCACGTGAACGCATTCTAGGATAACAGCCTGTGCCAGAATGGAGTCTGGACAAGTGTCTCTTCGTAATTCAAGTACCCACCCTTCTCAAAATTCTGTTCTCCGTCAGAAGGGGTCACCACCCAGTAGTTGAGAGGAATCTGAGAAGCCTTAGACCTGTATTAGAAGTGCCATGCGGTTGATTTTTGCGCGAGTACCTTGAGCGCTGCCGGCGCATGTAGTAGGTGTCTTCGCCACTCTTCTGTAAGACAACTTGTCATGTGAGTAATAATACTTTGCAACATTGCCCCCTTACCATTCCTTGAGGAATCCGGTGCTGGGGTAAAAAGTGGACCTGAGTTCAATTTGTTCGGCCCTGTGGTGCGGTCTTGTGTGTATCTCAGAAACAGGCAGAAACTCCACAATCACTTTGGACGACGGAGGCCACGAGATCCTCATCACCCCGCGCTTCCTCGCATGATTGCTGGGCGCTAGTCAAAGAGAGTAATTAGGTCACTGCCTCGCGTAGAGGGGGATAACCACCACGTACATTGTAGCTTTCTAGTTGTTGGCCAACACGTCTAGTCACGGCCAGGCGGCTTGCGTGAGAAATCATGTAACGTTTAACGTTTAACGTTTAACATTCACTACCCCAACACTACCTACCTCTACGTCACTCGTGCTTTCTAAGCATTTCATGTCTGCGCTCCGAGGTGAGCGACTTTTTCAAACCGCCGCATTGGAAAGGTGGCGTGGCTGTTCGGAGACCCGAGCCCAGGACTTTGTTCGGCCTCTCCTTTTCAATCGCTGCGGTACCGCCTCCATTGATCATGCGTTAACCAGGGCATTTGTTAACTTCCTAGGAATTTTCGAGACCGGACACGCGTTCTTTTCCGAGGCAAGTCTTTCCCTACGGTTAGCCACTGCTTTCTAATGGCTGCGTACGGCCCCGGCGTTGTGAACTGGCAGGGAAATTTTGTGACCCTTGGCCTACCTTGCTGCTTTGAAGCGCTGCTCAAAGCGACGGTTGCGGAAGAAGCCCGTCATTTTTCGCAAGGGTACGAGATTGACCCGTTTGGGGGGTCCCCGCTTTCGTCCGCCCCTTCGTCCGCCAACCCTTCGCCTCCTAGCTCACCTCTTTTACTTCCCATTGAATCAGGGGACGAGGTCATTGAATCTTCTTCAGGCAGCGGCCTTCAAGACATGGGCGCCCAGACTGCAATCATACTACGTTGATGGCCTGGGTAAGCTATATGCCCATAATTCACAGCTAAAGCGTATTTTCTCTTCCTCTGTCTTCGCTGCGGCAAGCATCAATTTTGGTCCCCGAACTGTATGTTTTCCTCATAAGGATCAGGGAAATTTGCCTTTTGGATGGTGTGCAATAACGGTTCTAGGCTCCTTCAATGCAAAGAAGGACGGTCATTTAGTTCTTCGGGAGCTGGGGCTAGTCATTGAGTTTCCTGCTGGGTCAACCTTCTTCATCCCTTCGGCGGTCATCACACATTACAACACACCCATTGGAAGAAATGAAACACGGTATTCCTTCACGCAATATACTGTTGGAAGCATCTTTCGTTACGTTGAGCATGGGTTTCAGAAGGATGCAGAGTTTTACGCTGGTCTGTCGGATGAGGAGATCAGGGAGGAACATGAGAAGGCCGCAAAGCGGTGGGAGTTGGGCATTGGGATGTTTTCCACGTTGAAGGAGCTTTCTGGTTCCACATAGATATTCATTGCAGTTAACGTAGAATAGAATAGAATTAGATTGGCTGGCTGTATTACATTATAAAGCTCTAGCCCTGACAAAAGTCGGCCACTTACCATACACATTGCATACACATCAAAAGGCCCCATATCAATAGCCGCAAACTTGACTCTTTCTTGTAACGACTTTACCTGAATATGACATGGTTGGTTATTGTGAGTACATTTCGGTGGGTTGCGGCCTTTTCCGCGTACTTTTTCAATATCGCCCAATTGTAGAATTGGGGAGTCGATTGCACCAGATTCGAGATTCAAACCCTCCAACCTGCCAACAGAGAAGTCGAGATGTGTTAATACAGCTTGATCCATAACGGCTGACTCCCATACTAATTTCGCAAGCGTCAACTGGAACTCCAAATGGAGGCAGAACGAAATCGTCGGAAGCAACTGCTAGACACCCAAGCCCAGATCAATGTCGCCGAGGGCCAGAAACAACGGGTCATCTTGGAAAGCGAGGGCCATGTAAGTCCATCACATGTGTTCACTGAATTTCATTTGATTTGGAAACGTCTGCGCCCTTTTTCTAGCTGGAAGCCAAGACACACACTTCAAGACAGTAGTGAGGGAAGCCGAGGCCCGGCAAGTTTTGCATTTACCTTTATCGCGGGCTGTTGAATACATTTTGGACAAAATCTAGGCAACAGCAAGCCCTTATGGAGTCCTGTGCAATCGCCCAGCAGGTCGAGAATATCGCGCGCTCGATCGCCGCGAAAAAAGATGACTTCCGGCCAGAAGAGCGTCAACGTGCTTTGGCGACTTTGGTTGAACTGAAACGCCTGGAACAGCTTAAAACTATTGCCCAAAGCAAGAGCAGCTCGACATACTTCTTTGGCGACAAGCCGGCGCTGGGCGTATCGAGCGATGTCAACGTCGATTATTCGAGTCGGGTCAAAAGGGTGTTATAAAATATAAAAAAACGAGATGAGATCCACCCTTGAATTCTACCCGCATTTTTTTTTTGATACCCACTGGCATGATTCACCTCTACTCAGCAAAACTCTTCTTTGTTCACGTATATTTACATATATCTCTACAATAAGCTCCCTTGAATGACAATGTCACTTGTCCAAACTCAGCGAAGTTAAAGGTCGGCATCAGCCATAAAAAACTAAAGCCCCAGTCTCAATTGACTGTCGCAATGGACTGTCCTTGGGCGTTGTGGGATCATTGAATCCGGTGTGGGGTGTGAAAATGGCCACGGTTCCGTCTTGAATAGAATTAAAACTGAGAAGAGCGGGACAAAATCAGGGAATGAACAGAAAAAAACATCCGTTAGTCGCGCACCACTTTATCAACACGACCTCCTTTGGCGTCATGCCACGGAAATGGTTCCACTGGTGATTTGGATTGTATTTCACCCCCAAGTGTCTCCTCCTCATGATCAGGATAGATCAGGGCCACGAGCACGACGTCTGGGGGGTCTACGCTTCTGTAATCGCATAGTTCCAGCGGCCAATCAAATGCTGGATTACCAATGGGCCGCCAGATACTGATGATTCGAAAGCGACGTTTGAGAAGTTCGGGAACATCAGAAGCATGGAGATGTCTGTGAACTCGGGCCACTGAGAATTTAGTTGTTTGATCAACGTGGACTTGCGCAACCGGTTGACGG
This sequence comes from Laccaria bicolor S238N-H82, assembly GCF_000143565.1. Classification (NCBI taxonomy): domain Eukaryota; kingdom Fungi; phylum Basidiomycota; class Agaricomycetes; order Agaricales; family Hydnangiaceae; genus Laccaria; species Laccaria bicolor. The sequence goes on from NW_001889880.1 coordinate 978,007, forward strand.
CGGTCTGGGGAGTCGTCAAATTCTCCGGGGCGATGACGAATGGCTGGATTTCGAAAATTAAAAAATTCCTTTTCGAAAGAGGAGGAAATGATCACACCATGATCAAAAATCACGACTTTGCTCGCCCCAGTCAATTTTTTGAGGAGTTCAATAGTCTCCGGGTATTATTCTTTCTCAACCTCTGCATCATTGGAGAAGGAAGTGTATTTGGCCGAGTGGCGGTGAAACTGGAAGCCAGCGTTGTCAAGGGTCACCGACTTCTCCTCTCCTCGAAGATTCTTGACGACGACGTCGTGATCGGCTGGTGTGAAGTTTCTTCCCTGTTCCCCCGTCGCGAGGCTGAATGAGCCAAGGCTGAATCCAAAATCGGCTGACCCATTCAGCAACGTAGTCCTCCCTGCCGTAACCGAAGATTAGCTTACATAGATTCTGAGATATACCGAAGATTAGCCCAAACCCTCTTCGTTTGCTTGTCCGGTCGTTCGAAATTCACCGAGCTGTAGCGGGCCTTCATCCATGACTCGAAAAAGATGGGGTGGATGTCGTAAACCTTCCAGAGAACGTTTCCAGGTAGAAACTGTGATATCTGTCGCAAGACGTCCCTGTCCAAGTCTTGCAACACCATATCGCCTGTTCACGTCGATAGATGGGGACAGTATGGGTGAGGGAGAGATTGATAAGTAGCTGGGCTCGAGGCTCATCATATTGGTGGAAAGGTGAATAGCATCACGTGTTGCTGTATGACGGGTCCGAACTTTTGATAAACGATGGGTGGGTGGGGGATTGGAAGAGGACTGGGGAGAACGCTCAGGAAGGCCTGCGATTCATTGGCATCTCCTAGAGGGACATCGCCATCAGGCAACACTTACAATCAATACTTTAACTATAGCGACGCCAAGAAACGAAATCTTGGAACATTCAAGAAATTATGGCCTGGCAAAAAAGAAAGTAAATCCGACCATCTTGGCGCGACCTAACTGCACCCCACTAGCTTAGTAAACGAGGCTGGTGGTGAAGAGAGTGGGAGTGCTTTTGAAAAGAGACAGGACACAGGCGACCTTGGCAAACGAATTGACCGCGGAGAGTTCCTTGAGCAATGTTCGCAAGTTTGACTTACTTTCAAAAATAATCTGCGACCAATCAGTGTAAAAAGCGACCCCAAAGTCGCATTTACATCTTGTGGACCCGCGTGGCGCAGAAATATATTACAGATTCCATCCAGTCGACGTTCGAACCAGGGCGAGGTTGTTATTACACTGCCAGAACGTTAGAAACGACGTTTTGCTATCTCGATGAAGAGCAAAAAACGCACTTTCTTGATAATCAGCAGCTAAGAGTCTACCGAACCCTTTGTCATGATTCCGCACAACGAGGAGGTAATGAGAAAACGAACAATTCTAAGACTATTTCAGGCGGGACGCGCTCCATGAATTCGTTCGTTGGTATGTCCTCCTTTGATGCAGCACTCTCGTAGTGGGACTTGAAACACATATATTCGACGAGTTTCTCTGTAATGATGCCCCTGCAATCGTTCAGACTCTTGAGAAAACCCTATGAATACATTGGCGCGGGGAATGCGCACCTTTCTTTCATAGAGCATATCCGCGTTTTAGCTTCCGTGTACCCACCTGCGCGACTGAGTCAACATGACGGCCTCGAGGACAAAGTGGCGCGTTTCAAGCCCAAATGGACACTTCACTTGTTGGATCGAGCATATTCCTCATTGTACCACTGGCCAGCGCGACTTTGCGCTTGACGAGGTACGTGAAGCCATCAGTGGTCTCTAGCCGCACCCAATCCGAATCTTTCGGCTCGACTTCAGATGGTTGCGTCCTACATTGAGAAAGTCGCGTCAGATACGCGCGGGATAAGCTCAGAAGGAGGGTCGTACGTGCATTTCGACGTCGGTTGGGTCTGCCATGATGAGTGTTGTCCAGAAGATACGATATTGTTCGGGACAAGCCAAATTGGACCTTGACAAACAAGGTGATGCGTTTTGAGGAGAGTGCCGCCGGGTTCTATTTTTGCAACGGCCCAGGGTAAGTGATACCTGCCAACATACTTGATGAACACACGATGTCTACCTCTGATTTCGAGACGACTAGGATATTTGCGCTATGCAATTGCCCACCATATGCATTCGCGAGTATATTGGTCAGTAGATCTTTCAATTTGAATAAACGAGAGACCGGCAATCATCCCATCATGATCATAGGTTTTGCAACTAGAGTCCCCTGTCACCTCAATTGTCATGTACAACGCAGACAACCCCTTGTTTTCGATCCAACACGTTGTGGCTTATCACAACTCACGGACATATTTTTTTGCCAAGCATCTCTCCAGATCTATCCTCAGCGCTGGTGGATCACTATATGAATAGAGAGCCCATGATCAAATCCTTTGGTTTCCAGCCTTATCAACGACCTCCTTTGGCGCTTCCACGAGCGGTGGATGCTCCAAACAAACGAGGACTCCCGTGGTAAGCGTATAAGATGTCGGACTTCGAGCCAGGAATGTGAGTGACTTTCAGGTTAAGGTTATAAGGTTCGAACTTAAAACTCATCTATCTACCTTATGCCAGAAGCCTGAATTACTACTTTGCCCTCGCTTCCTTCAGTAAGCCTCCCCCTTTCCACCGATCCCCCTCGGACCAACCTCCGATAGCAATCCTCCTGCATGAGTATCTAGACACACTTCCCGTTGAGGTTGACAGGATGTGGTATTCAACGTTTCACGGCCCCAGGATGAGCTGGAACTGGGTCTCATTCTTCTTCTATCTAAACCGCTATTTCATTTTGGTCAGCCATGGGCCTGTGATGCTAGAATTCTTTTGGAGCACAAGCAACCCCAATAAATTACCAGTACGTTCACCTCCTTGTCATTTTCCCCATCTTCCCGAATCTCCCAGACCAAAGCTCATTAACCCACAAATTTACAGATGTCAGCCCTCTTACAGAGCTAACCTCTCCTCACTGACGCTTGCTCAGCTGCCATGCCCTCCGAGAATACCATCATTACCTAGTTATCGTCATCCAGGCTATCGTTTCTTGTATGTTGTCCCTTCAATTGATCAGGATCAACATTAACTTTTACCATAAAGGCATGTTGATAATGCGCGTATATGTGCTATACGAACGTAGTCGCAGAGTTCTGGCAGTCCTTGTCGGAATGGCGCTCACGGTCATTTCGTTTGGTTGCGTACGTTTAACGTTCATCAGCAAACGATTGAGTTTCCTGAAGTTTTCCATCAAACAGTGGTCAGTTCTCGGCACGAAGAATACAACCCCAGATATGGATCCAGTGCTTCCTGTGGGGTGCGCCGCTTCCCTCACACGCAGTCAGTTAGTGCTGATCATTTCGGCTTCTCGTTTGTGGGCGATACTGACGCCTTCTCCTACTTTAGGGGAATACGTGGGTCTATTAAAGTTTGAAAATGAATTGAGGATTACATTTTTTTTTGTCTAGACATTGGAGCTGCGTGGGGAGGCATGCTAGTGTTCGACAGCGTAATTTTCGTCATGACAGTTCTGAAGTCTTTCCCTCTCCGTTCAAAAAGCCAAGACCTAATAACTGTGCTACTACGCGACGGCAAGTCAACTATGTCCATACTGAGGTCGTTTTTTCTGATAATCTCCTATTTTTTCTTCTTTAGGCACTATATATTTTAGGTGCGTCCCCCCGACACAATAATAAGATTTCGACTTATTTCGTCTCAATAGCGTGATATTGGCAGTAAACTTAACCAATATCCTTATCCTTGTGGTAAGAAGTATCTTCTTAGCTTGGTGGTGTGGATAACTGATATACTGGGTTCCTAGCTTGGTGGGGTAAGCCAGATATATTCACTCACTGGTAAACCTGGTTTTCTGATTATTCTCCAAAGCCCTTTACGAGGAGTCTAGGTACAGTGCCGATGAACGTGTAGGTTTACTACGCTACTTTGCATTCACCAAGCACTTATACATTCGGCGTTTTCCTCACAGCATCTCCTCGGTGATGATATCGAGACTCGTGCTTAACCTCCGCGATCCTGCCCTTGTGCGAGGGAGACAGTCAGGAGAACCTGGTTTGAGTTCCACTGCGGGTGTTTGTCCCAATATTTCAACCATCGCCCAAACGCAATACACTCGAGATCCAGAGGATGGATGGGTGCCTACAAATACAACTTATAAGTTGTACGAGGAAAACAATGGATACAGGGGTTCTGGACGACCACACGGTGCGTATCACATTTCGATGCAAGTGACATGAACTCAATTACGGATATTAGGCACCCAAACCCACGACATACAGCTTATTCCTGTGAATCATCGACTCTGATTCTGTATTGATATGTTCCGTGTACCCATATAACTTATATATACGTGATAGATGTGCCATGCCACCCAGTAATATTGTTTGAATGTACTTGTAGCCACTCTCTAATATTAGAATACAATGATAATCCAAAGATTTTTGCCTGGCATTTACAATTTATCACTCCACAACTTTGCAACAGGATCATCAATTCTGTTTATGACCAGCGGTTCAACTAGGCTCCACACTTCGTTGGCCACAACCTTACGTTCCCGCCCAGCGTCCACGGTAACCCAGTTCGGCCTTACAGGTCTCTGAGTCTCGTTCTGCATCTCTGATCCCAACCTTTGGAAAATGCCCCTCACCCGCGCCTGCAGTTCCTCTTTCTCGTACCGCTCCTCCCCGTATCCGCCACGCAGCTTTGCTCGTTCAGGTGCAATATCAAGGAAAAGGACCAGATCTGGCGCTGGGAGACCTATATCTGGGGATCGGCACCATTCGTAGGGAAGTTTCGGGGATGGGGTCGAGGATGGAATTCCCTCTGCTTCGCTAGGATTATTTAAATGCACCTTGGATGCAGAAAACGCGATTCCGGAGAAGGCGTATCGGTCACAAATGATAGGTGTCCCTGCTTCTAAGAGCTGGGTTATGTATGATCTGGACATCGCAAATTGTGTGTTAGCCTGAAGAGAACAAAAGAAAAAACAGGTCGACGTACGCGAGCTCCCATCGGTTAGCGGAAAAGAGGAGATGAATTACATGGTCGTCCAGCTCTGAGTCTGAACGAAGGTATGAATCAATCATTTGGCCAATGACTGTTGTCCTATCTGCGTTTAAGATAGTATTAAAAAGTGGGAAGTCGGAAGATTAAACATCGGTACGAACCAGGAAATTTCATCAACTTTGCCTGAATTCCTTCGGCCTCAAGACGTGTATGAAGGAGTGACGTTTGGGTTGTCTTCCCTGACCTATCGAGGCCCTCTATGACAATAAATGGTGCGCGCATTTTCTCTTCGTTGGACTCTCTGCAATGACCTTTTAGTTCGAGTTGGTTGTACCAGTGGCTAACGTACCTGTGCGCGAACGATGATAGATTCTATTGAAAGTAGACCATACGGAAGCAGGGTATTGACGGCAACTGATTATTGAAGCGTTTTCCTGTTCATCTGACTTGAATGATGGTTGGTGTATGTAGATCTTCGGTTTGTGAGTCCTGATAAGATTGTAGCCATCAAAAGCAAGCTGGAACAAACAAAAGGAGTATATATTGATCGAAAAAAAATGTGAACCAATTGGCATTCAGCCCACCAAATGCCAGGAAACAACTACCTCGATCCAAAGTCTGCCCTTGAGCACCTCAAAACATACAGTCGCAGCGATGGGCTCTCCGTCGCAGAGCTTATCGACTCGAGAGTCCATGGTGGGCTGACTTATAACGACTTCCTTCTTCTCCCTGGAAAAATCGACTTCCCTGCCTCTGATGTCCTCACAGAGAGCCGCATCACGCGAAATGTCGTCCTTAAAACTCCCTTCATGAGTAGTCCGATGGACACCGTCACTGAAGGCGATATGGCGATTGCAATGGCTGTGAGTCTGCGTCTAGCCCACTGTTTCTGCACTCGTTGATTGCGCACCAGCTCCTTGGTGGAATCGGTGTCATTCACCACAATCAATCGCCTGAATCCCAAGCGGCTATGGTCCGGGCTGTCAAGCGTCACGAGAACGGATTTATAACAGACCCTATTGTGCTATCGCCAACCCATCTGGTCGAAGATGTCCTTGATATCAAAGCGAGGCTCGGATTCTGTGGAATTCCCATCACGGGTACGTTTTGTCATCCGTTTCTCCTCTTCACGGATGAATCAATTGTCATAACCTTCGTTCTGCCGAGTTAACGCGTGTATAACGTGTGACATGCGGATTGCTATTTATGTTTTTTTCTGACCCTTTTCTCTTGTTTGTTTTCATGATGGAGTACTCACCCAACGTTTGACCACCAGACTCCGGTGTCCTAGGCGGTAAACTAGTCGGCATAGTCACGGCGCGTGATATTCAATTTCGCGACCCCGCGACTCCATTATCCCAGGTCATGACCACCGACCTCGTCACCGCTGAACAAGGCATCACATTAAACCAAGCCAACGACATTTTACGAGACTCAAAAAAAGGAAAACTTCCTATCATCAATTCCAACGGCGCCCTCATCTCCCTTCTTGCACGTTCTGATCTTCTCAAAAATCAGTCCTACCCCCTTGCATCTAAAAATCCTGAGAGCAAGCAGCTGTACGCTGCCGCTGCTATTGGCACCCGTCCGTCCGATCGGGAGCGTCTAGCGGCCCTCGTCGACGCGGGTCTGGATATCGTAATTCTCGATTCCTCTCAGGGTAACTCTGTTTTCCAGATCGACATGATTCACTGGATCAAGTCGACATATCCTCACCTCGAAGTAATCGCTGGGAATGTTGTCACCCGTGAGCAAGCTGCATCTCTCATTGCAGCTGGTGCGGATGGCCTTCGCGTTGGCATGGGTTCGGGCTCAATTTGTATCACGCAGGAAGTCATGGCTGTAGGACGTCCACAGGCAACCGCCGTGTACGCCGTCGCAGAGTTTGCCAGCAAGTTTGGTGTGCCCGTGATTGCGGATGGAGGTATTGGCAATGTTGGGCATATCGTCAAAGCTCTTGCACTTGGTGCGGGCGCAGTGATGATGGGTGGATTGCTTGCTGGGACTGAGGAAGCACCTGGAGATTACTTCTACCACGAAGGGAAACGGGTGAAGGCCTACCGAGGAATGGGCAGTCTCGAGGCGATGGAGCAAGGTAAAGCTGTCAAGTCCAAAGGAGGACCAGGTAAATACCCCTCACCCCAGAAGTCCAACACCGTTGAGAACGCCGCGACATCCCGCTACTTCTCTGAAAGTAGCGCTGTCAAGGTAGCACAAGGCGTCTCCGGAGACGTACAAGATAAGGGGAGCGTGAAGGCCTTCCTACCATACCTTTATGTTGGTGTACAGCACTCACTTCAAGATGTCGGTGTCAAAAGTATCAATCAATTGCAAAGCGGTGTCAAGGCGGGCGATGTGCGGTTTGAGCTCAGGACTGCAAGTGCTCAAGTCGAGGGTGGTGTGCATGGACTGAACTCGTGAGTCTTCCCCTTTTATGCGTGGGATTCAGCTAAAACTATCATTATCAGATACACCAAGAGGTTGTTCGCTTGAACGCTTGTATATCGACAGTATCCCTTTTACATATATCTTCATGGCAAACGGAGGTTTTGGATTAGGATTGTATAACAGGACAGCGTAATGGACGAATAAAAACAATGTGCAAGTCGAAAGCTGGGAAAACGACGAAGAATTATAATCAAACTTTTGTGAAAAAGGAAGTTATCTTTGCGGCATTTTTCGTGTCTGCAGGTCTGGTTTTCTTCTATTGAGATCAATGAGGATAATGAGGCTAATGCATCAATTGAACGTGCCTTTGGAGACTGCGATTTCCTGGGTGATGATGGAGGTTTCGGTTTTCCTGAGTCCACCTTGGACTTTTTATGTTGGGGTAACTCGTTTTCAACAGGTGGAACCTCCCAGCTTGATGTCGGCGACTGACTTCGGCTCCTCTTCGAACTTGAAGAGGTTAAAGCTTTACTTTGCGATGATTTCTGCTTCGAGAACATGGCCTGGATGCCGTCCTTCCGACTCGTGATGGGTTCAATGAAACTGGGAGATTCGGTTCCTACTTTGCCGACTTCTTTAGGAACCTGATAACTGCGAAAGCAAAGTCAATCCATTGTGCAAGGAATGGACCGAAAAAAAACAATACCAGTCCAAAGGAGTTGACTTGTCATTGTAGGGTTTCACCATTTGTGTCAAATCTGCGGTCCACACCTGTGGAGAGGTATCAAGCCATTTATTAACGGCTGCGGTATTTGACAAGAAGACTGGTTGTCGGTCGTGGAGCCACGAGAATTCCTTGTTTGCGTCGGTGGTGACGATTGTAAAAGTCCATAATGTGCGACCTGGAAGAAGGGAGGTCAAGGGCGACATGCTCTGAATTATTGCCCACCTTCCAGTTCTGCAGAGTCGTAGAGTCCGGCCATAAGAAGAAGATTTCCGTCTTTGCGTTTTATGAAATGAGGCAGCTTGTCTTTGCCTCTAGTCAGCCATTCGTAATAACTAGCAGGGCGTCAAGGCATGGTTCTCTTTCTGAAGTAAAAGACGCCAAAATACCCCTGGCAAGGAATGGCACAGCGCTTCTTCCCTTTGATGCTGGCCCACATACCACCACCATCAACAAGGTTCTCGGAACGGGCGTTCGTGGTGCTCAGTGACTTGTCCTCAAACTTGCTCCAGTGGGGAACAAGACCCCATTTCATAGTTTGTAATATAATGGAATGTTGGCTGCCAGACGCAGACGGAACTGGATCCCGTCGACGAATGACAGGTGCTTGGCTACGGGGAGCAATATTGTATCTGGGCACAAACTCTTCCTCGTTCACCCAGTCCTCAATGTCCAGATCGTCGTAGCCGTGCAGAGCGCGTATTTCATTTCTCTAGAGTCACAGATTGGTATGAGTTGGGAGATTGTAGAGAGAAACGTACTTCAACGCGCAGAGAGAATCGTCCACACATGGTAGTCGTAGTATAGTAGCAAGAGTTTCTATGGTCCCTGAAAGTAATAATCCAAGTATGAAACCGTGGGAATATTCTTTCAGTGAGCAGTGAGCACTGCACCGACGACGACCTCAAAGTTCAACGTCGGCTGCTTCCTGGAGGTCGACACATGGACAGCGGCGCGCACAAATTGCTAGAGTCTGCAACCCAAAGGACTCTTCATGCCCATGCATTTTCGCGCTCATCCACTCAGGCATCTCTGGTCCTGACAGACCTGCTCTCGCGATACTTGGCTCTCCTCGTCTCAACGTCCACAAAATATGCTCAGCATGCAGGAAGGACCAAACTATCTGTTCGGGATATCGTTGGCGCATTAGATGAACTAGGTGTCGGCTTGGACGAGCTTAGTGACTACACCTCTTCAGAGGCCAAAGAGCTCAATCGTTATGCTCTTTATTCTGCCCGCAGAGTTGAGGATTTGATGGAATTCAAATGTATGTCCTCTTGCATCGCACTTTCTCTAGCGCTTATCTCGCACAGCACAACTGTTGGACGGATTACGACAGGATCGCGATGACGCGATCCCTTTAGAATACACGCGTTACACGACACCTCCTCTCGACTCTAGTGACGACGAAGAGGGAAGCGAAGATGACGAAAATGACATGGATGTCGATGAACCTCCAGCGCTTTGGTCAACAGGACCTTCAGGTCGCAAAAGACGACCATCCATACCTCCCTTGTCGCCCTCTCCTATATCAAACCCTTCTCCTCCTCTACGAAAACGACCACGGACGTCCAGTTGGCAGCCTCCATCTCACATACCAGACTTTCTCCCACCTTTTCCAACGGCCGACGCGCCTTCGACGCCAGAACTACACCATACACCACACACTACACAGTCTCTCGAACCTCCTCCTTCACTAGTGGAAAATGTGAAGATAGAAAAACCACCACTGACCCTTTCTCAGCCCATCACATCTTCAGCAGCTTCTGATATCCTTGTACAAGTACCTTACTCGCAGTCCACCCTCTCCGCCGTCCCAGAATGGCACCTACCCTCATCTGCACCTCCAGCAGCCCTTCCACAACAAAATAGACCTCCGCGATTGCCAGGCTTGCTGACAGAGCCTTCTCTTTTCGCAGCATATCACCATATTTTAACACACCCACCACCTGCTGTTCCCCCAACGTCAAACCCCGCAAGGCACAGAGTTGCCATGGCCCTTCTTCATCAGACGCAGACAACACCCCGCTGGGAGCCTGCTGACACGCTCTATGCCAGTGTCGGACCATGTCCGCCTCGAGTGGCAGTCATCGGGCCATCGTACCCGATTGCCATCGACGCTAAAGGCGAGGGTAAAGATAAAGACGTCAAGTTTCCTCCCACAATGTCGCGCCCTGTGTCAGCAAGTGAACGCTTGACTCCGTTGATCAGCCAGCAAGTCTCCCGAATACCAGATCTTGCGCGACACGTTCTCCCGGTAAGAGAAAATGTTTAGCACATATTATAAGCTCTACTGACCCCTTTCAAAGCCTACCATCTTAGCGCGCACAAGCAGACTGACTCATCCACCAATTCTCCATCGTGGAACTAAGCCGCTTACTTACGGAAATGGCATACCGGCTCCATGGAACGCCAACGTAATCCCATCCGTCGACGCCGTCCCACCAACACCGCTCGCCACCAAACTCAAGGATGCACCACAAACGAATGGAAAAGAGGCTCCACCGAAGCCCGTCCTTCCCGATGCGCGGTTATACGCTACATGGGATTACGAGCCCAAAGACTTCAAAGTTCCGCTGGCTCCAACACGTACCAGAACCAGACTGGGGAGCATCCACCACGGAGGTGGAAGTATGATATTGCCTGCTGTTTCAAGGAGCAAAGGGACAAAATGAACTTATTGTTGGACTGATATTCGCTTTCCGTTGCTGCTTTGGATGGTATTTGCATTTCGTCGTTGGTTTCACGCATCGTTAGCCGCCGAATAGGGGGGGTTTAATTGTAACCCAATATATACATTATTACAGCTCGACAGAGCAATCTCTAATAAGTTATACCTTGCCAAGGAAAATAGTATTATCGTGCGTATGGATGGAAACCGTGCTGTCCACGATTTGTCGTACGATTCGGTCCAGGTCCTGTGTTCATGCTAGCTCTCGCGTTGTTGACAGCGGCAGCATTCATCATGCCCAGTCCATTCATACCAGGCCTCATCCCCATGGCTGAGTTGGCCATGGCATTACCTCCCATCATCCCAAAGCCCGGCATTCCGCCACCGATTGGACCCATGCCTAACCGCAGGGCATTCACGTTGCCCATACCACCACCCGCAAAGCCATTTATTCCCGCCATCATATTCATCGGGTTCATACCCATGCCACCGAATCCGTTCATTCCCATTCCCATACCCATCATGGGCATATTCATCATTGGCATGGAGCCACCCATCATGGGCATCTGGTTCATTGATCGTTGGAACATCATTGCCATGGGGTTCGGGGACGGGAAAGACGTGTTTGTGGGTTGCGTGAACTGCTGCTGCTGTTGCGTTTCCCGCTCTGTTTCACGAGTATTTGTGATCTTTCCAACGAGGTTGCGTGTTTGTTCACGCTGACTACGTGGTTGCGCGAGCTTCACCTCGATCTAAGCAATTATATTCTGTCAATCTCCCCGTGTTAGTAGACGTAATCACAAACCTCCTTATCATCAAGGGTCAGGCCGATTTTGCCCACCATTTGTTCTGTGTTGCTGGCGTCCTCGAAAGTCACGAAACCGAATCCTTTTGATCTTCCAGATTCACGGTCCAGCATCACGGTTGCGTCAACAACTTTCCCGTACGCGCCAAAAAATTCGCGCATCGAGTCGGATGTTGTGTTGGCAGACAATCCTCCTACAAAATAACGCGTGTTCCGTAGATGTTCTTCCCGTGGTATCGCCCTTTTGGGGTCGATCTAGAAAAGACAACAAGTCGTCAGCAGCGCAATGAGCTGAAAAGGGGATCTCCTACCGCTTTACCATCCAAAACGTGTTCACGGGTAACGACAACGTTGACAGCTGCAGCATCTTCAAAAGTCAGGAAAGCGAAACCTCGAGAAGTGCCGTTTGGCTCTCGCATGATCGTGCATGCGTCAACCTTTCCCTATGTCAGGATTAACGGAACAAGGGGAAGAAACCGGGTAATACCTTTCCAAACTGTTGAAAGTAATCCCTCAGCCCTTCTGCTCGGAAGAAGCAACAGAGTAGGCGGTGATGATTAGTTCTGGTAGGTAAATGCGACATGTGTAAGGAGTAGATACCGTCTGTGGTGTCCCAGTTGAGACCGCCGATGAACATTTTGCTACGGAACCGAATGGAGCCATGACGTTAAAGGATAATGTAGGCAGATAGTAGTAGGTTGAGTAGTCGAGACGGTGCCAAGAACGATAAAGAATATCAGTATCGGCAAGAAAGACACAGAAGTCACGTAAGTCGGTGAGGGTAACGGATGTAAGACGGAGGCAGACGACAGATATATGTGAGCTATGATAGCTGGTGGGTTGTACGTGAGAGAAATACGTAGTCGCGTGGGTTCTCGATTCGAGTAAACGCACACACCACCTGGCTTTCAGACTGGGGTGAAGTGCCTCCTGGCGCGAGAGATGATTTGAACGTGCGGAAAACTCACCCAGCATCATGCATCTCTGAGGGTTTTTTCCCAAACACGCTATTAGGGTCCAAAGACGACTGACCAGAGTCGACTGATGTGGTCACGGTTGGTATTGGATTGGTCGGACGAGTGTCCCTCGGATTTCGAGGAAGTGGGATTTCTGTCCGTTGTTGGCGTTCTTGACTTGGAGTTTGTTGGTAGACCGAGAACTGCTTGGCTATTTGAGCGGAATATGAGAGCTGGGCAGCTTGCGTTGATTGAGCGGAGGGTTTGGCAGGCAGTGAACGATGCGCGTCTTGTCCTGTAAAAGGGGTGCTTTTTGAAGATTGCAGATCGTGTTCCGGTGAAGGCTCTTTCGATTCTTCTGGTTGAGCTTCTTCCTGAGTTTCTTCTTGTTCTTGAAGATCCGCATCCTGAACTGGTACCGCGTACTCGTTGTACTCATCACCGTAGATGTCTACACAATCCGTAAAAAGGGGATGTGAATGGGATGTACGCCTACCTCCATACAAATCTGAGTCGAGGTTGGCCTTTGACATGGTCCGAGTGAGGGAGGTCCAAAGTACAGAAGGTAGGGTAGAACCTGGTCAGAACGTATAAATAAGGAAACCTCAGGAATGTGACCCGTGACCAAAAAAGGGGCCGCCTAACCCCTCAATCCAATGTCCCTTTAAATTTCAATACGAAATTACACAAACAGTACGCTGCTGCACAAAAATCAATGAACCCCATTAACAACCTGTCCATGTTCCAGTCCTTCCCTGAGCCTCTGCTGTGTCCGCTCTGCCGCTGCATCGTAAACATACTTCACTGGAGGACTTCGCCAGCGAGTCTCAATGCTATCGTCCAAATCAGAGTCGCCAGGATCGTCCCCAGGGTATGTGTGATCCTTCTCAAGGTCGTCCCCATTATCTGACGCTGAACATAATCGTTTAGGATGGCACTGCAAGCGAAAAAAAATAATCACGAACTAATAGATTCCTGAGCCTCCTCAACAACCTTTCTTTTTCCAAGCGCTTTCGCACTTGGCCCTTCAGGATATCCTCCCTCATCGTCATAATTTCTAGGTGTTGGTGAATGGTCACGTTGGAGGTACAATGAATCTACGTCTTCATGCAGATGGTGGTCATATCCATTAGTTGCTGTGTAAGGCTCTGTCCCTGGAGAAGGTGTTCTTGAATGAGTAGAGAGCTGACCAGGCGGTCGAGGTCCATGCGGCGCTGGCGGTGGAGCGAGGTTATGGGCTGGCTCAAAATCGTTATTTGCGGGTGAGATACGATGAGGTCGAGGCTGCGCAAGGGCGGTTCGGTGAGGTGAATCTGAAGATGGTGGTGATGGAGAAGGGCTCCGAGATTTCGAACCGCCAACAAAATCGTCGACGCTATTTTCTTGCTCCAATTCCTTCATGGGACTGTCAGGAAAAACCTTCAACTTGAACGAGACCCTGCTCACCCTTCGATTCATTCGAGTCTCCTTACGGCTACGACTTTCAGCCTTTCGCTCCATAGCAACCCTTTCGAGGTCTTCATATTGCTTCAGAGCCTCTACCAACTCTGCATTCGCTTGAAGCAGCGCCGCAAGAAGTTTCTCCTCCACCGTCTGCTCAATCGGCAAATCATCGCCGTCATGATGAGGCTTATTCGACTCGATTGAAAAAGTACGCTTCCGCTCTTGGTCCTTTGCAAGCCTAGACCGTTCAGCACCGGCAGAAGCCCAGTCAATTTGAGCAAAGATAAGCTCTTGAGAGGATTGGCATTTTCCGTAGAATTCCTGATGAAGATGCGTCAGGAATTAGGCAAGAAACAGAGAACGAAACGCACTGGTATAACACTGCCCTTTTTCTTCAAATCTTGAGGCTTGCACACGACTAAAGCTTCGGCGAGCAGGAGAGCATTTCCTTGACCAATTTTACATTCTTCCAGCAACCGACGCATATCTTCTTCTGGTGGTATGATGCGGTTCCGCACCGGAGATCGCCTTTTACGCGGAGGATTCTAAGATGGGAAGTCAGGAATACCGAAATCATATGGGTCTGCTCGTAATGACTGACTGGGGGAGGTGTGGGAGGGATGGCATCTGCAGGAAGGGGACTAGCCTCTCGATATGACACCAATGGAACCTCATATTGAGACAGCCTTCCTGATGCTGGGGGCTGGAACATAGCATCATCAGTGTCAAAAGGAATGCCCTGATTACAAGTTAATAATTGTTAAAGACAACAAACGTCCAAGATACCTCGTCGGGTTTGTCGTAGGGTTTCACTCTTCGCCACAATCCCCTGAAGCCATCTCTATCACCTCTGCCATCCCGTTCTATAAAAAGAGAAAAAATCAGAAGATATCACAAGATCTAATACCACGACAACTTACTGCTTCCACTTGCATAAGCAGCAGCGGCAACAACCTCCAAGAGGCGCTCTCGAACGACGGGTGATGTCCGTGTCGACGACAGCAAATCTTCCAAGGTTTCTAAAAATTTACGAGACATTGATTGGGAAATAAAAACATCAGTCGAGTTTCGCAACATAATGGCCCATAGCTGGATTATTCGCATGTTAAAACTTATTCAGAACTAAATCAAGGAAGCACGTACCCTTGCAGCCGATAATTGCGCTGGTGGTTCACCGTACCTGTCAACGCGCCTCAGTTGCAAAACAAACCGCGTTTAAAGAAGACACGTTACTTGAATTCGCGTCTCAAGGCTCGAACGGCCTCTTTGGCGTTAGCTTCATTCGCAGATGCTCGATCGCAGACCTCCAATACGAGGCCCCAGTCCTCTGACGCTGTAGCGGTAAGATATCCTGTTCATCAAGTTAGTTAACCGACTTAAGCAAAAGAGAGTATTTCTTCATCTCACCAATCATCCGTGTAAGCTCAGGCTGAGTCTCCTCATCTCTACGGCTATCTCGGCCATAGTCACCCCTCCCATCTCTCTCCCTCGCCTTCTCCCTCTCCCGGTCTTTCTCCTTCTCTTTCTCCTTATCTTTATCCCTATTCCAGAAACTCCGCTTTTCCTTCTTCTCTACATGATGATCTCTATTGAAGTCCCGGTGCCCATGATCGGACTGCGTATACCGCTCAACCGAAACGTAGTCCTCTGAATTTGATCGCGAATTATAGTTGTTGATATCTGCGCGTGGGGGATCTAGCGACCGCAGGATACCCAACGCAACAGGTGCAGGGGTCAGCCCTTTCTTCAGCGTCCTGCCGTGATCTTTCTGCTGGTGACCTGGGCGACTGGATATGATGGACGTGTTGGTCATGGCCGGTGACGGAGATCGTACCGGGGGAGGCATAGGATTCGAGGAAGGCGGTGGCGAAGCGCCTGGTGGGAGAGAATTGAAGGATGATGAGCGGGAAACGGGCATTCCTGGCGGAAGCGGATTGGGGAGATGCCCTTGTTCTGAGTAGGGCGCAAGTACATCCCAGCGCTCTATGGATTGCGGAGGCGGAGGCAGGGGCTGTTCTCGATTCTGGACCTGATTGGTAGTTGTAGCATGCTTCTGGTGAATGGGGGTCAATACAGAGTTGTCCTAGAACGAGCGACGCGAAGACGAGGAGCGATGATGAGTTGGCAGCACTGTTGAACCGGTAGCAGACTAATAGCGTACCTCTGGACTGCCAGGCGCAGCGAAATCTCTGGATGCTTTTGTGGCTTTTGATTTGTTGTGTCCGAAAAACTTCTTCATGGTGAGTACGAGCAAATCAGCTAGAACTCGATGCTCAGAATATCAACAACGTCGACGATGAAAACAACCTCAGAACAACCTTAGGATATGTACAATTTTGGTTACAATTGATGAGAAAGCTGTGTTTCCGGACAACGCCACGTGGACCTGAGATGATACAGCAGTAAAGAAATATTCAATGCACTACCAAATTGTGCGCCTCAACTCCAGATACAACTCTACACACGCTGGGAGCACACATACTGTACAGCGTCGAGT
Source organism: Laccaria bicolor S238N-H82 (assembly GCF_000143565.1). NCBI lineage: Eukaryota > Fungi > Basidiomycota > Agaricomycetes > Agaricales > Hydnangiaceae > Laccaria > Laccaria bicolor. The sequence continues at coordinate 994,511 of NW_001889880.1, forward strand.
TCATCGTCAAGGTCCATTTAATTCACCATCACCGCGGGCGCCTGGATCTCGGCGACTTTCGGTGTTTGGCCCTGCCCCTGCTGTCCAGTGCGTCCTACGGCGGCGCCGAGTGCCTGTGTCCGTAGTGCCAGACCGCGTGTCTTTTCAATGACCGTTTGATAGATGGGCAACGCGGGTCGGTTGATTTCAATGACGTTCTGCAAGATAAACATCATGATATGAGCCAGGACAAGAAATCAAACATCAACGAACCTTTTCCAAATCAATTTTAGCGTCGGCTCCCATTCGTGTCTCCCGGATGAGGTTGACTATCCATTTTTCGCCCTCGTCGCGTGAGAGGTTAAGTCGCTCTGACAGATCTCTGCGAAACGTCAGCCACGAGTTTAAATATACAAATGGCCTTACTCACGCAATGTCGATCTTTTGATGGATCCTGCAATACGCTTCGCTAATCAAATACCGCGCATTATCCAAAAACTCTTCCCTAAATTCATTCAGGAAGAAATCATTCGCCACGACCTCTTCAGCGAGCGCCAGCTCCCTCTGTGCCGCCTCAAAATCAAACTCGATGTACAGCTCCTTCAAGAACGACGTCACTGGGTCCTGGTACTGGTATTCCTCCGTCTGAATAACCTTGACGACCTCTCGGATAGCATTCCGCACACGGGAGGACAAAGGCGCTGATGACGAGGAAGATGTCGCGGTAGTTTTGCGTGATAAGATCGCAGCTGCAGCAAGGTATCGTAGAATCCACGGAGATGATGTCTGAATGGTATTAAGGTACGTGGGTGCAAGGAATGTCTCAAGCAGGAGCGTGCGCCCTTGTGGATGGTTGAAGTAAACAAAGAGAGACCAGTGGACTAGCCATGTTCGGGAGTGGAGCTGAGCAAGAGCAGGTTCAGGGGTGGCGGCGGCGGATGAGGGTGCAAGGAGGGGGGCGGGGGCACGGGAGTCGATGACGTCTCGAAGAGTGTTGAGTTCTTCGAGAGCAATATCCCATTTTCCTGTGAGTATGTCAGAAGCGAGTTTGCCCCAGTGAGCAGAGGTGTTGAGATCGTTGTCGGTGGAGAGGACGCGGAAATGGTATAGATAATCTGCAGCTCCGCTGTAGTTTCCGTATGAATATTGGAATTGACCAAAGTTGTAGAGTGCAGTGATTTGCTCGAGGGTGAGCTATGAAGAAAATCAGGGTGATCGATCGCTGTAGACGTTGATCACAACGCACGTTGTAATTATCCTTTAGATACTGGAGGTTCTGGTTTTTATCCTGACGAAGAGCTTGTGCAACATCCGGGTTTTCAATTACATCCAACACGGCTTGGGCCTCTTGCTGCAAACGCTCGTGTGTTGATACAGCGTTTTTGCGTTTCACGTCAAACTCTGGAACATGACATAAATCAATATAACACAAACTTGATTGGCAGAAACTAACCAGGAGGTACAGGTTGATCTGCGTAAATTTGGGTGAAGAGTTGGACTGCATAGTCGAACATGTTTGTGCCCTTTGCGAGCTCATACTGCGCAGTCTGGACATCCTGATCTGAAAAAATGGAGATCTCCAAGAGATGTGCGAGAAGAGGAAAAGAAAGATGGCGGTCGAGATATGGGATTACGGTCTTTGAAAGATCGTAGTCGGCCATGGTTGCCTTTGGCTAGAACGATGAATGCACAGAAATTTTGGAAGCACAGCCACCAAGTCCCTTGTTTGGCAGCGACGTCCGTCCTCAATAGTCTCCTCACCGTGGCTTGCACTCATGGCTCCCGATAAAGGCAGGCTACTAGATACCCGTCCCGCCAAGAGGCCACGTATTATGGTGGCTGCGGATGGCTTTTCCAAACCGCCCTCAAAGCCAAAGACTCCAGCGCTGAAGCAGAAGCCACCGACGTTCACCTCTGCATTTACCAGTTCCATAGATCATCCTACCCCAAGCAAGGCGACTGCTCTTCGTACACCTCTTAGAACTTTGAAGCCCCTTGCACCCACCTTTGCCGCCCCTCAGTCAGTCAACGATGATGCTCGGCGCCAGCTTCGTCCAGCTCCTCCGCCAGTATTGCATATACCTCACGACACACCGACCGTGACGCTAAAGCATAGACCACCCCCACTACTCAACTTGCAGGCTTCTACATCGAATATTTTGCTAAAGTCCCTACCACCTCCCATGCCAATCGAGACAACGCCTATTCGCAAACCTCCATCCAAGGTATTGAAGCCACTCATACCCCCTATCCTTCCAGAACTTCAACACACTCCAGCGTCAGCTACAAATAAGGAGATGCGGACGATATCCACAACTCATATCGCGCGGGCAACTGATATATCAACTGATAGTGGAGTTAGCGAGCTCGCCTCCATATTTTTGCACGACCAACACCCGGACATTTTACTTTCGAATGAACCCGGGGCATCTGTCCATCATATGAGAGGCCTTGATTTAAGTCCAGAGAAAAAAGGGAAGGGAAGAGCAAAGTTTATCCGGTACTTTTGCTCTATATGCTACTTCGCTCGCCAGCTGACATTTCCATTAGCAACGGATTAGCAGCTCGAGCTTCGAACCTCTTTGACCGATCTCATACATCTCTAATTTTATGGCAGAAAGAGCTCGAAAAGCACCCATCAACAATGTCTTCCCCGGACCTGCGTATGTGCATTGTGAAAATACTTCACAAACCTCTCCCTCCAAGGGGCAAATCGACAACATCTTCACCTGGTATTGCACTTTGTCAGCTGCTCTCAAATGCAACGAAAACATCCAAACTAGACGAACTGCACAGGGTTCTGTTTTCATTCTCTGCCACCTCCACTCACGGTTCGGTTCGCGATCCTGATCAATTCGTCGAAGGCCGCGTTGTTCATATATGGGCCCCTTGGCATGAAATAACAGCTCCTCAACCCAACATTCTCCCTGCTAGTCTGCCTCTTCCCTCATCGGATCCTTTTTGCACTCCCAATCCGCTGGATCTACCCGTCACTGACAAAACGCTGCTTTGCTCACGATTCCTCATCGTTACCCCATGACATTTGTATTTACCAGGATCACCTCATTGCTGTATTATATCACCTAACATTGTCTATCCTTACACATATTGTCTTCCCTTGTAGCTGTCTTGGTGTGATTTGAACAAGGTGATGGCATTTTACCGTATGATCCGTTTTGGGATGCAAACGGAAAGTGAGCCCTCCAGCTCTTTCTAATAACCCTCATCCTTGGTTGCACGCCGCTGCAGCTGAGCATGGCCATCTGACCGTCGTCGATCCCTATTTCACTGCGATTGAGCTTGTCATTCACGTCGTCATACGGTGAAGAGCGTTGTCTTGGTCATCTGACTGCAAATACCCATCCAAGATTCTCCATCGCACACCACCAAGCGAGCAATGCCCCCTTCAGATGCTTTCGATGTAATACCCTACGAGGTATGTCCGCGCCAGTTGCTCCTATCGCTTTTGGGACTCGCGTAGCTCTCCCCGCCGGCGTGCTTACCCCTAAGTAATGAATCATATCATTGACCAGTTCACAGGATATCAAAGGCAATTGGAAGAAGCTAGGTTCAGGTTCTTTCGGGAACGTCTACAAAGGTCTTTGAACAATCCTGCATTACAATCTCCGTCATCTAACTCCAGTCCTAGGAACCTATCTCGGCATCGACGTCGCGATCAAAGAGGTACTCCCCTCCACCGAATACGACGTCGGCAAATACTTTGAGCGCGAATGGCGGCTCATGAAAGAATGCAGGCACCCTAACATCTGCCTCTTCATCGGCCTCAGCCGCGCCCCCGACCCTGACAATCGCATCTTCATCATATCCGAGTTTATCGAGAACGGAAACGCGCGCCTCTACATCCACGACAAGACCAAACCCTTCCCATGGCGCCTCAGGATGTCTTTCGCCACGGACGTCGCGCGCGCACTTGCCTATCTCCACGCAAGAAAGTGCATACACCGTGATCTAAAGGGCGAGAACCTCCTCGTGACAGCCAACGGCCGCCTCAAAATCACAGACTTTGGGTTCGCGCGCATCGCAGCGCGGAACGAGGAAGAATCGAAGAGGCTCACGTTTTGCGGCACCGATTCCTACATGTCCCCCGAGATCCTCATTGGCGACGAGTTTGATCTACCCACGGATATATTCTCGCTTGGGATTATTTTTTGCGAAATTGCGGCTCGTAAATTGGCGGATGATAGTCATTTTAAACGCACCCCGCCTTCGTTTGGGATTGATCCGGACGAAGTGAGGAACCTTGCGAGTCCGGGGTGTCCCCCTGATTTCCTGCAGCTGTGCCTTGACTGCTTGGACGTGGAACCCGCTAATAGACCAACCACGCGGGACATCCTCGAACGTCTGCGTACTATTGAGGCTGAAGTTTTGTTACGCCCGACAGAGGGAGATGACACTAACGTTGGGAGTGTTAGATTTATCTCTGGAGGGAAGCGACCGCCTGCTGGACGGATACCCAGCTTCGGTGTGGGTGTCGGTAAAGACATTAAAGGCAGCAGCACCGATGAAAGCGATGACGAGCTCTTTGAAGCCGTCTTGGGGCTTTCTACTATCAAACTCAACAGTGACATGAGTAGCAGCACATCGTTGAGTAAGTCATCTACTCATTTTCCATTGAAAGCGTCAATTTAACAATCGCGAAAATAGGCAAAGAGCCACTTTTGCAGAGCAAACGTTCTTCCTCAGGTTCAGAATACAGCACAACCGTTATCCGCCACCCATCCCATCCGACCTCATCCGCACCTCCGCTTTCATCTATCCTTACCATCCGACCTTCCCCTGATCCGAATGACGATTCACGTCCAGTCCTCCCAGCAACACCTCCCTCTGCCTCGCCATCTCCAGGAGCGTCTTTCAATGGTTCAGCACTAGGTCGCGAGGATCACGACCCACTCGACACCGAGTCGCTCCTATCAATCGCCTCCCTAGACTCCTACCGCACAGCTGCCTCTTCGTCCTCTTACATCTCCAGCACATACGCAACGGAGGGCGGATCCACCATCCGCTCCCTGCAAGGGAACTACGTCATGCCAATGGTGCACCGATTCACGTTGTTGAAGCCAGGAGCCAAGCCCAAACGCAATAGCGGCGCAGTCTCTTCTGCAGAGGTCACCTCTGGATGGAACCCTCTGGAGATATTTTTTTCGAGCGGGTCCCTTGTGTCTAAATGTGATTTGTGCGCGAAGAGGTTTGGGTGGAAGCCCATGTTGGAATGCGATGATTGTGGTTTAAGGTTTGAGCTTTACCACGTTGGAATAACTATGCTGTATGTGCTAATCACGTTTACAGGACTCATGTCAAGTGTGGCGAAGTAGCCCCGCGCGATTGTGGTACCCGCCCACCTCGTCAAGGTTCTCCACTCAGTGCCATCTCACCCCTCTCCAGGGTCAAGCAGAACGCAGCCAACGCAAGCGACGGTGCTAAACCCAAATCAAGATAAACAAACCTGACGAATACCGTTATGAAATCACGATCAATACCACCAAATCAGCTGTGCACTTAATAAGTTTTTCCCCTTCAGATTGTCTTACCGATACCTTGCGATGTAAATTATTAATTCCCATGGACGATGGCAGCGTAGAGAGACGACGTAATGAGGCTCCATGGCCTTCAGCGTATACACCATCATTTTATACCAGCACGAACGAACGACTTCGAGTGCCTTTTTCCGATTTTGACCCCATTGTAGTTGACACTCGTACTTTCATGCGATTCTGTTTTACTTTGTCCTCAACCCTCTAATCTCTGACCCCAGTTCCAGGGCTCGTTTACCTTCCAACCATAGCATAGCCTCTGTATCAAATTCAAGTTACTCCAACAGTTTTCGAAAAATGACGAGACAGACCTTTGTATGTTTTTGGCACCACCTGACGAGGTGGAGAAGTGGTAACCTCCTCGGGATCCTGGCACCACGTAAATCTGAAATCATTCGTTGTCTGTTCTGACCCTGTTTCGACGTCGACTACATTGGCCTTGACACCGACATGCTACGGAGAAAGTTAGTGGAATTGAAACGATTTTTATTGTATGAAAATTCGCCCACAACGATGACGGGATGCTCTGGGGTCGATGCCGTGTGTAGGATACATGACCTGAGGCGCAAGATGCCGCCAATAGGAACGGGGCGAGCGAAGGATATCCCGTCGAGCGACAGAAATCGTACATGTCCACGGGTGAACATACTTGCGTTGGTGAAGCCAAGCTGGTCGTGTGTCAATAAGCAAGCATATTCAAACGGGCGAAATGAACGAGATACCTCATACGCCAGTCTCATCAAATAACCGCCGAAGACTTTTTGATGAACACTAGATGATGAGAGTGAGAAGATATGCTTCAGAAAAAGGTTTCAGTTTCAGCACTCACTTTCGTTCCTGCGGAAACATCAACATACACTTTTCTATTGTAGTATCGCCCATCCACACCCTCTCCTTGTTTTCGACATCAGTTCCATCTTCCTCCTGACCATGCTCAAGGTAAAAGGAGTGTAGATCCGCCGCTTCCGAAGAGCTCGGTGGTACACGCGACAGGGAACGCAACGCATTCGACTGGCGGTTTTTTTTCATATGTTCGCCTAGTGAGTACAGAGCGCGTTCCTCGGGGGTTGAGATTATGAGTGGATTAACTTTGCTGGCGCGATGGGTTGTAGCGTTCCTGCATACCATCGAGAACCGACCTATGAACCACCCGCCAATATCAGACAGGTCGTTGATGTAACTCGACTGTGAGATATACCTATCATGACAGTTTCCTCCGGAATACCGTTGCCGATAGATTCCATCTTTACAGCGACTTCCATTGAGCTAGTTCCGGTGTATATAACTTGCCCACTTATCCTCAAGTCGCGGCCTGGGTTCAGAGGCGAAAGCATGTCCAGTCTAAATAATGTGATAAAAGGGGGCACGAGCGCTAACAGAAAATGATCTCACCTGTCTACAGAAGCTGTCACAATGTAAAAGCCGCGATCTTGTATACGACCAAGAGCACGGACGCTGGGACCTAACATGTGCTTATACGCGATAGACCCCGCTAGAGAGTCGAGATTCTCCATTAATCTATATCCTCCATTTAGCCAGGTACGTGGAAAGTTAAGAGCAAGAATACACACTTTCCGGTTCGAATGCCACCTGATGCATTGGTGTACTGTTCCAAAATCTCGGATGAGGAGCCGAACGGAAGAACGAGCTCGGAGTAGGAGTCGTGCATGTTTCTTGGGGTAAGCGAATCCTCAGAAAAGGCTGGCGGGGTAGACCCACTATCCGACGGCGCGCTTTCCAGCGCTGTTTGCTTAACAAGTGCTTCGGACCACAAGATTGGTGTCCTCATCGGCATGACACTGCTCGCATGGGCGTTGAACAACTAATGGGTGAGGCAATTGGCTGGCACTCACCTGTGGTAAACTGGGTCGGATCTCTGACCTGTATAAAGACGAATGTGTTCATTTTAAACGCGAAACGCAGCAATGCGAGACTCACGAACCACCTTCAAAAGACGGTCCATGGAGGCGACATCTTTGTTTTCCTCTGCGACAGAGGCAGAGACAGCGGTGCCTCGCAAGACTGCTGACTGGTGTAGAAAATGTGCCGTGCGCACGAGCCTAGAGACGCGTTGAGGTATTCCGGGCATCGAGTCAAAGGTGGAGAGGGCAATCGTCGCAATTTCATGGTTGCAACTCGATATCGACCAAGGTCGCCGGCTCGGCCCGGGTTTCCTACTTAGGCGCCTCGTTGATGTCATTCCCCTGAAAAGTTCAAGCCTCTATAGAGCCAGAGGTTGTTCTAAGCTTGTTTTCATCGTTGACGTTGATATCCTGAGCATCTAGCGACTACGAGGTCCAGCAAGCTGATTTGCTCGTACTCATCATGAGGAAGTGTATCAGACAGAACAAATGAAAAGCTACAAAAGAGTTCACTGCTAGAATTCGCGAAAGAGGTACGCTATTAGTCTGCGGTGCTGCCAACTCATCCTCGCTCCTCGTCATCGCGTCGCTCGCATAAGGACAACCCTGTCTTTAAGCCGATTCACAAGAAGCAGGAGGAAGCAAGCTATACATACCAATCAGGTCCGAGTTCAACGGCCACTGCCTCCGCTTCCTCAATTATTTAAAACACTAGGCGCTGGGATACACTCACGCCCTACTCGCCATCTGTGTATCCTTCCAATCCATGCCCTCCTCCTCCAAACGTGGGTTGAGATCCTTCGCGCCTCTCGAGTCTCTCTCAGTTCCTCAAAAACCCTGGTTACTTTAGTGACTGGTCAAGTCCATTGGACTTCCCATTTGCTGTAGAGCCAATGTAGAGAATCAATCCAACCAAGGAGTTTCGGCGCTAACGAGAGATGACTGCAAGGGTCGGGTCTTGTGACTGCAATGATTGTTGTTGTTGATGCATGATGATCTGGACCTCATTTATATTTGCATCACCCCGTGTACTTTCTTGTTCTCATACCACCTTCCTCATGGCTCAAATCATGTATCGTCAGTATGTCGGGGAGTCTGATCTTCCCCAGATTATGGCCCTCGTTCAGAATGAGCTTAGCGAGCCCTATGTCATCTACACTTTTCGCTACTTTCTCCATCAGTGGTCAGTGCGCCGTGGTCGTGTGACTCATTCACATCACAGCTAACACGCATTTGTGCCCTTTTGCAGGCCCCATCTGTCTTTCTTAGTGGGTAACCCATCTTCGCCACAGTGCACTTGCCTCACGTCGTTATCAGGCATACCCCAGCGACCCAATGAGTTCAGACCCAATAGGCGTCATCGTATGCAAGCAGAGTATGCATAAGGATCTCACGAACAGGGGATACATCGCTATGCTTAGCGTTGACAAGGGTTGGCGAAAACGTGGTATAGGTTCGTCACCCCCTCGCCCCTCTTTTCACCCCTCACAGAATATCTTAGATTATGGGGAAACCACCTCTGGTGCGGACTCTCTTTTTTTCCCCCTTTTCCCTTTTAGCTAGTGCACTCGTTCGAAACTCCATTGAAGCGATGAAATCTGATGGCGTGGAAGAGGTCAGTTCTCCATCATGGGCCCGTATTCGGTTCCACACTGACTCTTTTGATGCAGATCGTTCTCGAAACCGAGTTCGACAATTACGCGGCGCTTTCCCTATACGAATCCCTCGGCTTTATCCGCGAGAAGAGGCTTTTCCGATTCTATCTCAACGGCAAGGACGCTTTTCGGTTGATTCTCGCTGTACCTCCCTCTTCAGACACTGACGAATCCGACTCGACGAGCTCCCCCTCCTCTAGCAGCCGAACTCGATACCGGCATCGCCCTTATCGTGCAATCCGCGTGTCATCCTATTCGGACGAAGAAGATGAAGATGACGTGTCTTCTCGCTAGTTGATGAAGATAATATTTTTCCTAATCTTGCTGCCCGTCACGAATTGTGTATACTCCAGTGTTACTTCCACTTCCCTCGCATTTCGATATCCCAGCGACCTACTTTACCTGTTTTGTTGTAATGTTATGTCATTGTAAATTAGCTTCCCCCAACGTCGATCAGAAGTATGGTCTCCCTTATGTAGCCAGATTATGTGTATTGATTGAGGCTATGAACACGACACTGATACAAGTAATGCCGGTCGTGGTGGAGTCCGGTTCTTCGCTGGGTGTATCAAGTATGTATGGTTCACGGCTCAGCAATTGGTACTTGAGGGATTATATTATTTAAATAAGGCGGCTCTGACTCTGCTACTTTGTGCTCAAGATTTTAAGGTGCCAACTCCCCGGGAATATAAAGTAATTACAGCTCGTCGTGGTCACGAGTAATGTCATCGTCATCTTTACCAGGTGCACCTCCAGCACCTCCCTGGTAGAGTTTTGTCGTGATAGGGTTAACAACGCCTTGCACCTCTGATGAATAAAACGATTGATTCAGTTCGTCAAGTCATGAAAAGCGAAACGTAGAATGGAACGCACCAGCCAATTTCTCCTCCAAATCCTCGACACTGGCGCTTGAGCCGTTCTCCTCAATCCAATCAGTAGTCTCCTTGACAGCGGCCAAGATAACCTTCTTGTCGTCGTCCGAGACCTTGCCGCCAAGACCTTCCTGATCACCGAGCTGAGTCTTGAGACCATAAACGAACGATGACAACGAGTTGAGGGCCTCGATTCTCTTTCGCTGAGCTTCGTCCTCAGAAGCGAATTTCTCAGCCTCAGCAACCATGCGGTCGATTTCTTCTTGGCTGAGACGACCCTTCTCGTTGGTGATAGTGATACTCTCAGACTTGCCACTGGATGATATTGTCAATTGACTAAGAAACCCGGAAAAACGTTCATAAACTTACGTTCCCTTGTCAGCAGCGCCAACCTTCATAATGCCGTTGGCATCAATCTCGAAAGTGACCTCGATTTGAGGAACACCGCGTGGTGCAGGAGGGATGCTGGAGAGTTCGAATTTTCCGAGGAGGTTGTTGTCCTTGGTAAGCGAACGCTCACCCTCGAAGACTTGAATGAGAACAGTAGGTTGGTTGTCAGCGGCGGTGGAGAAGCTGCGGCAGGTTTAGCCCATAGTCAGATCAATAGTAATAATAACTTACATCTGGCTCTTCCTTGTGGGGATGACCGTGTTACGGGGAATCAACTTTGTGAAGACACCGCCAGTTGTCTCGATACCAAGGGTGAGTGGGCAGACGTCGACGAGAACGACGTCCGCTGTGCCTTCAGCACCAGAGAGAATACCACCCTGGACAGCAGCACCATACGCGACAGCCTCATCAGGGTTGATGCCCTTGGAGGGTTCCTTTCCACCAAAGTATTCTTTAAGGAGCTGTTGAACCTTAGGAATACGAGTTGAACCTCCGACAAGGACGACCTGTTGTGATTCGTGAGCAGATACATCAATAACAAAGAGGACATGACATGTACTTCGTTGACATCTTCCTTCTTGACATTGGCATCCTTCAATACCTGCTCAACAGGCTTCATGGTCTTCCTGAAGAGATCCATGTTAAGTTCCTCGAATTTAGCCCGTGTAAGAGTCTCGGAAAAATCGTTGCCGTCCTCAAAGCTCTCGATTTCAATGCGGGTGCTCTGTTGGCTAGAAAGCGTCCTCTTTGCCTTTTCGACTTCGCGTTTAAGTTTACCGAGAGCGCGGAGGTTCTTGGACACGTCGGTACCAGTCTTCTTCTTGTATGCCTTGATCATATAATCAATAACGCGGTTATCGAAATCTTCTCCTCCAAGATGGGTATCCCCGGCAGTGGCCAAAACCTCGAAGACACCGTCGTCGATGGAGAGAAGGGAGACATCAAAGGTACCACCACCGAGATCGTAGACAATGATTTGGGATTCCCCGCCCTTCTTGTTCAAACCGTAGGCGATGGCGGCCGCGGTTGGCTCATTGATGATACGCAAAACCTGGAGGCCAGCAATAGTTCCGGCGTCCTTGGTTGCTTGACGCTGAGCGTCGTTGAAGTCTACACTCAAGGTAAGCTGGGCAGTGGTTAAAATAAGCAGGGGTACGAGCAGGCTGGAACAGTGACAACGGCGTGTGTAACCTTGTGGCCAAGGTAAGCCTCAGCGGTCTCCTTCATTTTTCCTAGAATCATGGCGCTGATCTCTTCAGCGGACTACAAACAACTGATGAGCGCTTGATTCTAAATCGACAAAAATGTTACTCACAAAGTCGCGATCCTCGCCCTTATGTTTTACAGTGATGGCGGGCTTTCCATGTTTCTCCGAAACTTTGAACGGCCAGTGCTTCATGTCACGAATGATATCCTGATCGTCCATCTTGCGACCGATGAGGCGCTTCGCGTCGAATACTGTGTTTTGGGGATTAGAGTGGAAAGCGTTCTTCGCGCTGTCTCCAACCCTGAGTTGTGAAAGTTAGCCAGAGTGTTCGTGCGAGTATTTAGCTGTAAACGCACAGTCGTTCCTCATCCGTGAAGCTGACCCATGATGGTGTTATGCGGTGACCCTGGTCGTTGGCAATAATTTCAACAACGCCCCCTCGTTGTACACTGAGAATGGCAATTAGTAAGATGTAAAGTTTCAAAGGGAAGAACCCACCCAACACATGAATAACTGAATGCCAGCGCATACCGGTCAGCGTTGTTGGATCAAGAGAGAATGAAAGCGTACGTTGTGCCCAAGTCTATATGTAACGTTGTCAGCGGTGTTCATAGGTCGTCATTGAAAATGGCACATACCAATACCAATTACAGTTCCATATTCTGGATGAGCCTCTTCGGCCTGGACGGCAGGAGGACAGAGACAAAGGAGGGCCAATAGGGCGAAGAAAACGATAGAAAAAGAAGAGAGAAGACGCCTTGAATCAGCGCGCGTCGGACGACGGGCGGGACCAGACATGATGGTAGTCGGGGGAAGAGATGTTGTGCAGACTAAATTTTGAGATGGGCTTTTCTATTTATTCGTTTTCGATCTGACGTGTCAGTAGACGTGGCTGTGTGTCACGTGAGTCTACAAACACTTTACGATTCTTGTGATTGACTACCAACTAGCGGCTACAACTACGGGGCAACTACTGCAGCGCTAAATCACTCCCCGCATGGGTATCACGCCAGTCCCGGAGTAGGAAGATTCAAACCGTACACGCGATTCGAATTGTGGAAGAGCGCGTTCCTCACAATTGTCACCGCGTCAGCCTCGCTCAGCTCCTTGTCATCAATCATCGTCTTGAGAACCTATATATGTCCATCGATATCAGTTCTATGATACCCTCGAAGGCCCTCTTACCTCGTACATGCCTTGGCGCGCTTGATACGATCCAAGATAGAACGACTCGGGCCACCAACGCCCATCACCTGCATAACAAGTAAGCTCTCGAACATAAACCGGCATGGAAACGAGGGCCCATACTCGACCACATAATTTTATTTGTGGGGCTTAGTTCGAGGACTTGCTGAATAATTGACCGCTGACCTGGACCAGATACAAGGGGAAAGACCTTCAGGGATGGGCCGAGTTGGTAGAGGTGTGGCCAAAAATGAAATGCATACCTCGCTAAAGTCAAGGTATACGTTGGAATACACGGCCGTCAAGTATCCCGCTTCTCGAGTGTAGGGATAGGACGAATGCAAAAGAACGAATTTAGTCTTTGGGTACGCTTTGATCAACGGCTGCATTTCCGCTGGCGAAGAGAGGGACAGAGTAATGTCGTTGTCTCCCAGTCCAGTGTGGAATTGTACTGATTCAATGATAAACCGTTTGCTATTTTGCGGCAGCTACAGGGGCACTTACCAGGTATGTCATGTTCACTCGCCATTTCCACCGCGATCCGAACAACCAGATCATTCAGAGCCTTGTGCGCCAATCGAAGTCGCCCTTCTTCCTTGTACGATTTGAACAGGTCGACCAACGAAGACTCGAGGCTAGCTGCGCAGCTGACGATCGCGACGTTTAACCCTGTACGATAGCAAACAATTGACTTGAATCCAACTACATTTGAATCTCCTGCGCTCTCTTTCAAGCGTTTTGTCAAAGACGCCGTAAAGGCTTCCAAGGCAGCCTTCGTGCTGAGGTTTAATTGGAAGATGTCCTTGAGGATTCCCTTCACCACAAGCGGAGTCAGAATAGCGTTTTCCTAAATAATCTCAACAAACCTACTTCAGCTATTACCTCTACTCTCAGGATCCGTCTCGTTGGACTATTGGTGAACTGATCGTGCCATGTGTAATCCTCAGCGAAGTCATCAGAACCACCCAGCCCATCATCAATTAAAATGCACTGAATCCTCGCCGGCTCAAAACACATCTTACACAATTCCACATAGTTGAACGACGCTCTGGCCAATTTCAAGTCATCCCAAGAAGCTCGTTCATCCAAATTATATAGGCGCCTGATTTGAGCGGTCGCGCGTTTACATGCAACCGTATGGATGGCATCCTGAATTAAGGCATCGCCTTGAGCCTCAGATACCAGTCCCTCGAACGGAAATCTGTCTCGGTGCTCTTCACGCAAAATTGGGTGAGCGTGGCTGTCAATAGCGGGGTATGAGAAGGCAGCTTCGTAGAGCTTGGGATAGTGGCACTCGAGATCTTGTCGCATCTTGGAAGCGCCCATATCACTGTTGTCGGCTGGAGCGGAGCCCGATGATAACCGATTCGTCCAACTTTATCTTATCAGATCATTTCCCAACATTCCTTTCTTTCCTCCTACTTCAACATGCCGATAGATTTGAAAATTCTCGACGAAGCCATTCGAGTGGCACTTCCCGTCTCGCATCTCGATATAGAGGATCAATCGAACGGCTGTGGCGATTCCTATGCCATTGTCATTGTCAGCGAGGTAGGGTCACTTTCCCCCCCGCTAGTTTCCTATGCTGAATTGTCTTCAAGGCGTTTAACGGAAAATCTACGCTTGCGCGTCATCGTATGGGTGAGAGGCGAGCTCGGTTTCTGGTGCAGCTTCGACGACTTTTCCCCCACAGTGAATGACCTGCTGAAGGATCAGATTGCGCAGATGCATGCGTTTTCCCAGGTGATTGTTCAACCGAATACGTGCGGTCCCATGTGAGATGAACTCGTTACCACAGAAAACGTACACCCCTAAGCAGTATGAGGAGTTGAAGGTCAAAGATCCTTCAAATGTGTAGTAGCTTTGCGCTTGTTTGGTCTTCTCTCTCAATTATTCTTGCACATTACGACTCTCGCTCAGAGTCCCTCCCATTCTGATAAATCGAAGGGTATCGCACATCCGACTCGATGAAAATTTCCAACAAGGTGAAATATTACTTTGTGTGAAGCCGAAATATGCCGAATTCGAAGTTCCGTATTTCTACTTTTGCCAAACTCCCAGCATAATAGATAGAGCCACCAAACGGACGACGGGGGAACTCGGCAAGACCTGAAAGCGCTGACGCGTTGATTTGGGGTTGATCAGAAGTGACCAATCCGGGTTTGAACAAGCTTGAAACAATTTTGACCAACGAGCTCATCAAAAAATCTCTGTTCAAGTCAGTCGTCATGACTTTCAAGTCCTCATATCCACCCTACGACCCCACCGATAAAGCAGGGTCAGGAAGTCATGGATCTTGTGACTTTGCGACTTGAACTAACTTGACGATGTGACAGATTCTCGTGCGTTTTGTTCCCGCTGAACCTGGCCAACTCTAGGAACTAAAGATTCGCTCAACGCCAGTTACGAGACCGTGGTCAGGCGTTGGCCTATAATCATCACTGGCGTAATCGATGACGTTCACCAAGCATGCCATCTTCTCTCGCTCGAAGGCCAGAAAGTTAGTGGGGAACTGAAGGCGTCGGACTCGTCTACGAAGTCAGACGAGGGTAAGGAGATCATCGCAAAAATCAGCAAGTTAAAGTATCAGATGGGGAGGGATCACCCTTTAGAGTGAGTCGAATGTGTACCCCTGCGTTTGTTTGAGGTGATATTCATGCTTCCACAGCCCTCTCCCCGACGACGGCGGACCGCATATTACCACCTATAACGATGAGTTAATGGCCTTGGAAAAGGACAAGAAAAACACCTGGTTTACGGCTCCGTGGCTTTTTGCAGAGTACGTCAAGCAAATGCCGAGGTCGCGATACTTTAGCAACAGTTCGCCTTATTTTTAGGTGTTATTTGTTAGTGAATTGCTGGCCAAGTTAATGCTGGTTCGCCGAAGCTAATTTTGCACCAGATATCGCCTTATACGTTCTTTTTTCGCTCAAACCGAGCACTGGGGCTCTTATGACCCTTTCAAAAAACAAAAGGTCAAGACTTTCCAACAATCTGGGGCATCCATCCTTCGTGCGTCAAGTTTTGCTTTCATTGGTGATTCTGACCCCTCTCCAGAAATTGCAAGCTCTGTCTACGAATTGGACGCCGTTGAGGACGAGTTGAAGTCAGATCCCCAGAAGCTCGAGGTACTTTTTACGGAAATGATGCAAATGTGCCTATGGTAGGGCGTCAACTACCTTCGTTTATCATTAACTGATGGATGTTTAGGGGGAATGCAACCGTGAGTCAAAATGTTGCCAAAAATCAAAATCGGGCTCTAACGTCTTATGCGCACCCAGGACTTGTCCTTGTTAACCCACATTTCTCAGGACGACATCAAACACTTACAATCCGTAGGCAAACATGCTCAAGCTGCAAGAAAACAATTCATCCTGAAAGATGATCAAGCTGAAGTTTGGAAGCACGTACAATCTCTGCGTGATGCTCGCGTCGATTTCGTTCTTGACAATGGTAAGATGATCATCGTTCATTTTCCTGTCACAATTAATCAAAGTCTATCTCCAGCTGGCTTCGAGGTTGTTTGCCTTTTCATCCAATCCATTCACTGCTAATATTGAGTAGCTATTCACTGACCTAGTATTTGCCGATTTTCTCGTGACCTATACTCCGAATGTTTCGCGAGTGTGTTTCCAGTACGGTCCCGATATTTTGTACTCCGCAACAAAGTTGCTAACGAAACATCAGCCCAAAACTTATCCCTTGGTTCGTTTCCGATGTAACGCCTCACGATTTTGTGCAAACCTTTGCGTTCCTTTCGGACGGGCCCTTTGCTCACCTAGAATCCACTGATCTTGCTTCTCCCGCGCACCTGAAGCACATGGTGTCACGATGGCAGAAGTACCTTGAACAAGGTATTTTCTCCCTTTCGGTCCCGGTTGATACGCCTCTAGGAGGCTCGACGGATTCTACAATGGCCGAATTCTGGTCCACGCCACATCCTTACTGGAATATGAGGGACTTGGATTCTGGGTTATACGAAGAACTCGTGGGGAGTGGACTGGTCATCTTCAAGGCGAGTTACCTCTCACCCTCACAAGAACCCATATTGATAGATTTATAGGGTGATTTGAAGTACGTGTACCATCTTCGCCAAACTTGGGAGGGCTAACAGCGAACTGTGTCTGAAGTTACCGCAAGTAAGTTACCGGTTACTGCTACGTGTTCGCTTGATTTCTCGGTCACCACTGACTATGATTAGGTTGACAGGGGATGTTGCGTGGCCTGCATGGACCTCTTTCGAATCAGCACTAGGTGTGACTAATCAATGCTCTCATACACATCTTTCTTACCTTTTCCAGGCCCCCTCGCAGGTTCATTCCCGTTGTTGAGTCTGAGGACCAATAAGGCGAATGTTGTTGTCGGGGTAGACAGAAACACCGTTGAACGTCTCGAGAACAGCGGGGAAAAGTGGCGTGTTGATGGAAGGTAAATATGATTTCACCATGCGATTCGTCTGCTCATCAAAATTCCATCGCATATAGATATGCCCTCATCTCATTTCTTCCATCAAAGTGAAGCTCGAGCATTATGTAGGAGAAGATGATACTAGACCGTCAGGTGGCGTTGATTATCGAGTAAGCTACAATAATGCAATCTCCTTGCCTTACCATTACGCACACTCTTCCGCTGCAAAGTGATCTCTACGTATTGCTAACCCGGCAGCGAAATACGTAAGAGCCTCTCCACCATGGAGATTAGCAGGTCTGGGTTTTACTATTTAACAGATTTTGAAATTTTAAGCTTTCTCTACTGCCCCCTCAAGGCGTCCCTCTAAACGACGATGATGCTCATGCGACGCTTATATCCATTCCTGTTAATCGCCATTGCTGGCGGGAGACCATCTGCAAATCCTCACCATCATCAAGTCTTGGTCCTAGGCGGTGGCGTCGCGGGCATTATCGCAGCACGAAGCCTCCACACTAAGGGCGTTGACGACTTCGTTATCATCGAGGCGCGAGATGAACTTGGAGGTCGGATGCGAAGTCACAACTTTGGTGGGATGACTGTTGAAGTCGGTGCTAATTGGATACAAGGAACTCAAGTGCCCGGTGGGCCCGCCAACCCCATCCTTGACCTGGCCATCAAGCACAACTTGAAGACTCGCGCTAATGATTGGTTTGGCAGTATCAGTACGCTCATTGTCTTCTCTCCATTGGTTCTAACGTTCGATGCTTCTCGAGCAGCAACGTACGACAGCAAGGGCGCGACTGATTATCTTGACGTCTTCAAAGCTTCAGTTGATCACTTTTCCAATTTAACGGTTCTTGCAGGTATGTCGAGATACTACTTTCTTTTAGCCTTCCACAGTTAGCAGCTTCACTTCAGGGACTCGCGTTGACAAGAAGTTGGTTGACGTGACTGGGCGAACTGGCTATTCGTTAATCCCGCCGAGGAAAACGGACGACCACTCACGGGCATCGGAATATTACCAAGTGCGTCAGTGGGGTCGAGGATGCACTCCGCTGTCGGCTTACACTCATTGGTGCAGTTTGATTGGGAGTATGCTCAGACGCCTGAGGAGTCGTCTTTGATCGCAGCTGTTTGGGTGATGTTTGCGCGTTTCGATCGAAATCACAGTTGTTGATGAACAAAATTTCCAGGGAAACAACTTCACTTACAATACAGACGAGGGCGGGTTCTCTGATGATAATCAAATGTCCATTGACCAGCGTGGCTTCAAGTACTTGATCCAACAAGAGGCTCAAGAATTCATAAAGCCCGGAAATCTGATGCTAAACGCTACTGTCAAATCTATATCATACTCAAACAGCGGCGTTACAGTTACACTCACTGATGGAAAGAAAGTAACAGGAAGTTATGCTATTTGTACCTTCAGCTTGGGGGTCCTTCAAAATAATCGCGTCGAGTTCCAGCCACCATTGCCGGGTAAAGTGCACTCATCCTTGACTGATCATCACGTTAATTGCGACGTTAGCCTTCAAAGTGGAGGCCATTCAGAGCATGACTATGGCAACATATACAAAAGTGTTCCTCCGCTTTCCCAAGAAGTTCTGGTTCGATACGGAGGTGAGAACCTAGTCTGGCCTTACGTCCTGGATTGCTAAGCCTGGAATCCAGATGGCTCTATATGCGGACGCCGAACGGGGACGCTATCCGGTATGGCAGAGCCTTGATCATCCCAATTTCTTCCCCGGATCTAGAATTCTCTTCGTGACAGTAACTGTAAGTCAGATTCAGTTGCGCCTGAAGTTATATCCAGCTTATTTTGTTGTATTAGGGTGATTACTCGTTAAGAATAGAACACTTATCTGATTCACAAGTCAAGAGCGAGATTATGGGTGTATTGAGAACAATGTTCCCAAACGTCACAGTTCCAGAACCCACAGACTTTTTCTTTCAGCGGTGGAATGATGATCCCTTGTATCATGGCTCATATTCAAATTGGCCCCCATCTTTTTTTAGTGAACATCATGACAATCTCCGTGCTAATGTCGGCAATCTGTACTTTGCAGGGGAGGCTACAAGTACCAAATATTTTGGTATGTGCATAAGTTGCTGGTATGCTGGTTGTGTTCTGAATGATATATCTGTAGGGTTTTTGCATGGAGCATATTTTGAAGGACTTGCCATTGGTCAGATGGTTGCGGGTTGCATTCATGGTGAAGGATGTGTAGGTTTGAAGCAGGTGAACGATATTATCAACTTGCATCCATACGAGATACCCAATGGTACTTCAGGTTAATTACCATTACATCTCTTATCATCTTAGTTCTGTCCATTTTGTTTCCCGTTTTACTTTTGACTTCCTTACAACTTGCACAATTTTCTCTTACATTGTCTTTCAAACCATGCCTACATGAAGCTTGGGACTGATTCACTCTCAGAGACTCTCTTTTTTTGTAGCCGCTTTATCACTAAAATATACTGTCAATATTACCTACATTTATCAATGCTGCCTGAAATTTTAATTTGAGTAACACTCAAGTGAATGCTCAGTTTATAGGAAGGCTCCAAATAGGTACCAATTTTATTTCCAGCACATGCTTACCAGTTTACAAAATAGTGACACTTGATAGCTGTTTTTGTATTTATCCCACCATCAATTTGTAGACTATCTTGAAACCATTTGTAAGTAAAAATCTACATTGCTACTCTGTCATGTTACTTGTATTTATAAACCAATGTGAATAAATGGCACCCAGTGTAATAATTGTGCACCTTCCTTTTTGCGAAGATGTTCAACAGCAATATGGAGTGCTTTTGCTGCCCTTTTATGGTCTGGTTGCTCATCCTTCAAAAGTTCAGCATATACTAAATCAGAAATAACAGGACCATCATCATCCTTCATTGACCACATTGTTGCAATAACACCTTGATATCCTACTAAGAGCATCCCACCTGCCAAATGAACAGCCTCATCTGTCAACAGTTTGTCACCTGTAGCTGTCTGACAAGCAGATAGAAAGGCAAATCTGGCTTTGGGAAGATTCATCTTGACAATTTCCCTTAGTTCTAGGTGCTTTCCTTTGTGAAGGATTAAAGCACTCTTGAGTGGATCATCAACTCTTTGCACACCATGGCAGGCAAGATGTATCCAAGTGCAGTCTTGCATTTCTTTTGCAACACTGTCAACAGTTGCCTGGGATCCTCCCAAAGATATAACAGAAAGTCCCTTGGCATGAGTTTGGATTTTTGCAACTTCTTCCTCAGTCTTTGGAAGAGCTGCTTGTCCTTGTGCATTTGCTTGGGATATAGCCAAGATCTTGACAGTTTCTGAAGAAGAAGTTGAGGTGCTGGTAGACAGCAATGCAGACAAAGTTGGTGTGTAGGAAGATATGAAGTAGTTTCTGATGCAGTCTTCATTTTTATTGTATGATCCAGCTGCATGAAGTGGTAGAAATGCAAATGGCCCAGATGGACACCACCAAATGTGTGGTAGCTGGTGGGGTAGCTTTTTCTATTGAATAAAGGTTAGCTAAATAAGTTAAGAGATGCTTCAAAAAAAGAAACTGACCTGAGCTTTCATCTTCTTGATGATTGGCATTGTGACCTGCTCCCAGAGAATTTGTAGAATAGGTGCAAGTGGATCTTGATTTTTAGTTTCCCCACCTGGCAGCAATTCCCTAAATTTTTTATATCCATGGCCAATAGCATGCTTAGCATCTTCCCATATTCCTCTAGATAGCAAACCAGTGTTCAACAGCAGAGAGGCCAGATCTTCTTGAAGTTCCTTAGCTTTGCCAAGAGTAATTGGCAATTTGATATGATCAGTTGGAGCAGTTCTGCTAAGAATCAAAGCATCACACTGCTTTGCTTGAGCATTGATAATTATCACAGTACCAATGCTTGCTGCAGCTTGAAGTTCTTCCACTTTCTTGGGAAGTAGAAAATTTTGGAATTTTGGAATTTTACGGATTGAAAGCACCAATTTTTCCCATTTTTCTGCCAGATCTTCTGGTGATTGAAGTACATGGTCTTTCTTGGGAACCAAATTTAGAGATCCTGCAAGTGCACTTGAAGATGAATCTTCCTCTAAGGCTAATTTCTGAAGCATGGTAGAGAGTCTCTGGAGCTCAGAAGCAAGTTTGGGCTCCTGTTTCTGAAGGTCATGGTTCTGAGTACGCAGTTGAAGAAGCTGAGTCCAAACAATTGATCTTCCTTGCTCTGACCACTCAACTGCCAGTGAAAAGTCTTTTGCATCTGCAGCAGCAGCCACTGCATCACCAACCATAGTTCCAATCTCTCCCAGTCTTCTATGCTGTTCTTTGATGGGTAAAGCAAGTCCTGCAATTCTGGGCAAAAATTGAATTCCACATTTGAAGGCTTTTAGTGGCTGTTTTTTCCTCAGAAAAGTACACTTGGCCCACTCCTTAGCAGCTTGGAGTCTAACAAATAAATTGGCACTTTCACAGTAGGCTGCACTTTTGAAACACAATTTTGCATCTTCAAGATCCGACTTTGCCTCACTTGTTTTTCTCTTCTCTGTGCGAAGTTCATAGCGATAGAAATATGCAGTACCAAGGTTGGCCAAGTAATGAGCCTCTTGGGTGTTGTGCCCTGATTTAGCCACTGCATCTTCTCCTGCCATGATTGCTTCTGTAGCATAAGTAATGCTCCTCAAGCTTTTAGCTTTCTCTGCATAAGCAGAACACCATTGATTTTTGAGCATACAATAAGCTGGGTGATTAATGGATAAACTAGGAATCACTTTGTTGATAGCATCAATTCCTTTGTCAATATCAGAGGCAGAGTTGCGATTTTTTCCCCTCATAACAAGTGATCCGCAAAGTTCACCAAGGACAATATCCATTCCATGAGCAGAAGTAGTACTAACACCTTCAAGATGGAAGATTGCTTGATTGAAACAATCAACAGAATTGTCAATGTCCTCTGTTTCTCTCATACGCTGAAATCTCTGCCTAAACATAGTCCCAAGAGCATGCAAAGCAAGAGCTTTTTTTCTAGGACTCTTGTTGGTGTACAATTGAACAGCTTCCCTACAAGAATCAAGAGCCTTTGAAATATCAGACTGCTGCCCAAAAATCTCAAAGCGCTGTTCAAGAGCCTTGCCAAGAGCAAGCTGAAGCTCTGGTAGATCTGGATGGTCAGCTGGGATATTTTTGATTGCTTCATCATATGCTTTAACAGCCCCCTCCAGGTCTGTAGCATTTCCAAATTCTTGAAAATGGGCATTATACAAGTTGCCTAAGCGACCAGAAGGGCGAAATCTTCCAGGAAAGTGAATTGGAGTCTTGTTCAATGCTGCCTCAAGTTGCTTGATTGCATTAGCCACAGATACATTATTTTCAAACTCCATCAGCAAGTCTTTGAAAGCTCCAAATCTGCCAGACTGTTTGATGCAAGCAATCTGATATTCCAAGATAGAAGTTTTGATTTCCACTTTTCTCATGACATGGTCTCCTTTATGATGATCTTTCTTATGCCAAAGATCCTTCAGCTGCTTTTCAATTCCCAGAGTTTTCTCCATAAGCAATGCCTGAACTTTAAGACCTGCAGTAGTATCTGCAACAAGTTTTTTGTGATGAACAACTTCTTGTTGAATTCGCAAGAGCACCCCAGATGTAAATTCATCAGACTTTTCTGAAATAGCTTGGATGACCTCTTGTGCAGAAGTTTCTGACTGCTTATTATACTTGATTACTTCAGCCCCATAAGCTAGAAATGGCTTAAAGACTGAGGTAGTCACAGCAGGGGCTGCAACAACAAGATTTCTCATAGCCCTAGTTCCAGCTATCTGTTCAAGCATTTCAAGATTAATTCCAGATGCAGAAGAGCCCTCATAGATATAAACCAGGCCAGCTAGTTTGTGATCTCCAAGCACTCTGTAATTGAACTTGTTAAAAAAAAACCCATATGGCTAAATCAAATTACTTACAGAGCTGCAAGGTAACTTGCAATATTATTCAGAGTATCTGCTTCACCTGCATTCCCCTGGAAAGAGGGCATGTTCACAAGTCGGTAGTGTTTTCCACTGAAAGGTACCACAGCTGAAGCCTGTACACTATTGGTACCATCTATTTCAGATCCAGAAAGTAGCTCAATAAACTATGGAAGAATGATTCAGTAGTAGACAAATAACCAATAAAAAGGCATACTGAGGTTGTTGCTGATTGTGAGTCTCCAAAAACACTAAAAGAAGAGTTAATAAATGGCATCCTGATATTAGAATCTGATTTACCTGATAAAGATTTTTGTTGAAGATGAACTCAACACTAATTCCTTCATCTTGGAAAACTTCTCTTCTATATCAGAAGATGCAGCCAAGCCCCAAAGCAGATCTATCTTCTCCATATGAAGCTGAAAAAATCTATCCTGGAAAAGTTGCCTTTCATCTTGGTTATCCTCATCATCCTCATCCTCTAGTTCTTTTTTCCCTATCTCATCCTTTAGCTTAGTGAGAAGATTATTCTGAAGCTTCAGGCTAGTCCCAGACTTTACAATGAGCTTTCCACCCTCAACAACCTCAGTCTGGAGATGTAATGGAACCCAAGAAACATTGAGAAGAGCTTGCAAGATATCTTTAGCAGATTTAGTAGAGCCATCATGCCTAAAGTATTGAGCACCAGCAGTGATAAATTCCCCCAGATAGTTCCTCTTTAGCTGAAGCTCTCTATTGGGATAGCTCTTAATGGTGGTGTGGCTCCACTTTGGAGTAACAAAGACAGTATTCTTAAAGCCAGATTTATCACAGAGCTTAGAGAGAATATCCAGATTAGATTTAGCTGCTCCACCAATGCGAGGGCTGGCCAAAGACAGCAGATAGACAATACCACGAAGACTTTGCCCTCTCATATGGCTGGAACACAATGTTTGAGCCTTTATAATGTTTATCCATAGATAAACCAACTCACAGAGTAGCAACAAGAGCAGCAAGAGTATTTAAAAGGTCAGCATCATTCTGAGTATCAGAAGCTTTGAACTCATTGATTTGAACAAGTTGAATGTTGTAGGCATCGAGTGGGAAAGGGATTGAGAAGTTCATGTGGTTAACCTGGGTGTTGGGCAACGGGACCGAGCCAGAGGCATCTTTGATGAACTGCAGGAACACATGAGAGGCGTAACGAAAGAGTCAAGCGGAGATTTTACCGCTTTTGCCGAGTGTGAATCACCCAGAACACTACAACACGGTTAGCCGGAAAGATGGGTCGTTGTATGCGCTTACGCAATGAAGATATCCTCGAGAGGTTTGTCTGCGTGCGGCTGTAAGAACAAGGTATGAGCGTGGACGAAATGCGCTCACCGTCAAATGCAGTCGGCTTTGGAATGGTCTTTGTGGGTGCCATGATGGTGGATACTAGATAGGAACTGATTGTAACTGAGTTACGTTATGTTGTCTGTGCGTGTGTTTTCGGAAGAAGCCGTATTGTATCTCACGAGTGGCGTTATTTTCCCACCCGCCAAGAGGGATAAACAGCGGTTGTGCTGGCATTGGTTTTCCCCAGCCAACGAACGCTACGCCAACTAGTAGCCCAGCCAAACCACAGCTTCCCTCCCCTTCCCCCTACTTTTTCTATTTCCCCTCTCATAAATCCTCAACGTGAGTATATGCGTCTCTTGCCATCTCCTCTCGCCATTCCACCTTTTAGCCCGCTGTTCGATGCATCGATAACGCTCTCGAGCTCGTTGCGAACAGTGTCGGCCTTTGTTTGTTTGGCCCCTATGAACGCGTCGCGTTGATGATCGGCTACCCACGCTCCAAACTCTGTAGACGCCTCGCTGCCTGTTCTCTACGCTGTTCTCCTCGTCGTCGTCGCTATCTCGCGTCCATCTTTTGTCTCACCTCATCTCTCTCTCATAGTCATGTACTAATCATTTCCATTTCTTTTCTCCTGCAATTCCACAGATGCCGAAGGAGGCCACCAAGCCCAAAGTGAGTGTCTTGGCAATATCGTTAAGCATCGTCGTCGTCGCTGACGTTCAACTCCCCGTTCCAGCGTAAAGCTGCCGAAAAAGCAGATAAGGCTACATCTCGCAAGGGGAAGAAGGATCCCAACAAGCCTAAACGCGCACTCTCTGCGTACATGTTTTTCAGCCAAGATTGGCGTGATAGGATCAAGGCCGAGAACCCTGATGCTGGCTTCGGTGAGGACGGACTCCTCTCAAAAGCCCATGTTTTTTTCTCAGTTTGTTTGCTACCATAGGTGAAGTCGGCAAGCTGCTAGGTGCTAAATGGAAGGAGCTCGACGAAGAAGAGAAGAAGGTCAGTTTCTTTTCATCGTCTTCATCGCGTATCAAACTTACCCGCCCTAGCCGTACGTCGAACAGGCCTCCAAAGACAAGACGAGAGCAGAAGAAGCCAAGGCTGCGTATGATGTGCGTTTCCCCATTTTATTCTTTGCACAACATTGACAAGAATTCCCAGTCGAACAAGAAAAGCGCAAGCGGCGATGAGGAAGAAGACGAGGAGTGAACTCGTTTGTTGTACTTATTTATAATGATGACCTCTTCTTTTACGACCTTTTCCCGCCGACGGCGTATATCCCAAATTTCTGTTGTGTGCGTGTTACCCCTCTCTATACAGTCCATTCGTATCGTAGTATCTTTTGTGCTTCCTTAGTGTCTTTGTAGGCCAATGTGCTTTAAGCAGGGCGGATGTTGTGAGTTGTAGTCGCAATTTATCATTATTGTTGTGTCACCACAAGTGTTACCCCCTTTCTTATACATACTCCAGTACAATGTCCGAAACAGCAGGAGACGTACGATTTGCTCAATCCTCGTCGTCGTCGCGCTCATCGTCAGACAGGCAGTCCCAGCATCACAGCGTGGCAGCTGGACCTCATTTCTCAAATCGTACGTTCACCAACGATGACGGACTAGACGTATGGACAACTGACCACATCAATCACATCAATCTCCAGCATTGCATCCTTCTCGGGCGACCTTTCTTCTTTGACGGCCCCGCCCTTCATCCTCTCTCCAACATCGTTGACAGAGTTCCCGGGTATGTAGCATTGACAGTCATTGCCAGGTATTCTTGTCTGAGACTCTCCACAGCATATTGGTGTGAGCGCCCTGACCTCTTCGCTGCCATTGCAGACGCCAAGGATGGCGAAGACAGAACCCTCGCCGTCCTCAACTGGTTCATTGTCAGTCCTCCTTTCCCTGATTCGTCAAACTGAGCTTATCGATCGTCCAACAGAGCACCTTGAAGGATCAATACACATCTAGAAATGAATCCATGGGATCAGAGAAGAAGTGCGCACGCTTTTGCTAACGATTTTATATTTATCTTGTCACCTCTTAGGCCTCTTAACCCTGTCCTTGGAGAGTATGTACAACGTTGACGTTGTTTTATTCGACCCTCACCTCTCCGCAACACAGGCTTTTCTATGGCAATTGGCCTGACAAGAACGATCGTGGACTCACTGAACTACTTGTCGAGCAAGTCTCCCACCATCCACCCATCACTGCCTACATCATCGAGAACAAGTCTAAAGGGCTGCGTCTCGTGGGCCACAATGCGCAAAAGACCAGTTTCAGCGGTACGTATATTCACAACTTCCCTTCGTTCTGCATATTTATCTTCCACTTCACAGCGGGCTCAATCATCGTCAAACAAATCGGACATGCGGTGCTCACCGTTTCCCTTCCCTCCGGCACTAAAGAGGAATATCTCATCACCCTCCCCCGCCTGCGTATAGATGGGCTCTGGTATGGCTCCCCTTACATCGAGCTCGCAGAGACATCCTACATCATCGGCGGCGGACACGTCTCGCTCATCGAATATAAAGGCAAAGGCTACTTTTCTGGCAAATCCCACTCCTTCAAAGCCACCGTGACGCCGATGCCAGGCATGGGCGGCCAAGGAAAGAAGGAGACCGTGATAGAGGGCACGTGGCACGAGAAGAGCCAGTTTGTTAAAGGTGGGAGTGGAGATTTTCATGATGTACATGCTGTGAAGGAGCAAGTGTCGCCGATTGGGGGTGGGGAGGGTGGGGAGATGGGCGATTTCGAAACGAGGAAGCTTTGGGCGCTCGTGGCGAAGGGGATTAGGGAAGGTGATTTCGAAACGGCGAGTAAGGAGAAGTCACGGATTGAGGTCTGTTCCTTTTCTTGCTTGCTTTGTTGCCTAACTGACTATGTGCTGTTTGTGCTTTAGAATGAACAAAGACAACGAAGGAAGGACGAACAGGCTGCTGGAACGACATGGGAATTGAAACACTTTGCACAGCTAGAAAGTGATCCCGTTTGTACGTTCATCATCCCCCGTTCATGGATCTCGCTTATACATCTCTTAATAGACGAGCGCCTGGGCAAGGTCGCAAAGATTGTACCTCCAACAGAGGATACTTACGTCTTCCAAGAAAATTGGCCTCCTGTTGCATGAATATACAGAAGATATCCTAGAACACTATCTTGATTCTTGACTAGTTTCCGTGCATGGATTATGACATATACACGATATTGACTCGAGCCCATTTATGGGGAGTAATTGCATCTCGTCAGACGTTTATCACAACCAGGTTTGATGAAAACATCGAGTCCATTTACGAGTATTCAGCTGCTTTCTTACACCGATTGTGCTGAAAGGAAGCGCATCTATCGATTTCTTCCAGACCAGATACAATTGCTCTTCCCCGAGCTTTTGTCGTTCCAAGCTACCATCTCACCCCCGGGGTGCGTCCCAATCAGTGCGTAATAACATTACATCGCATATCTTCCTAGCATCGGAAGGTATTTGTATTGTTCAGCGAAAAAACCCATAGACGGGTTAGTCTTGGACGAATCTTCGTTGTACTCAAAATTTAGGGAGAGTCCGGAAGTGGCTTCCTCGGAAAGCAACGTATACCGAGGGTAGAGATATATGTGGCACATGTCAAGTACGGTTTCGAAATCATCCAAAATATTTGAACCCACCAGCCACTCCAGCCCCCATCGATGATGTTCGAGGAAGACCATTTTTTTCCTTGTGATACCCAGGTTTCACCTCCGCCGCCGTTGAGAAAGGATTCAACCTATAAAGCAGCCCAATGAAGTAAAAATAATCAGTAGACAGATTATTTACATACCACAATATCTTTGAATCAGTGTGGTAAAATGGTAGTGACGGACTTTGCATCTTCCTCAAACAAGATCCAAAAACTCTGACCCGCGATTTTGTTTAAATCAAACATCCCAACCCATCCCTCTGAAGGGAAGAGGTAGCGGTATGTTATGTAAAAAGAGAGTGGTAGACAGGCCTAAGACATGTGAGGTGCACCAAACTCGTGAGAATTTCGTATGCCATCATAGTAGCAACAACTTGAACCCAAATTGAACCACTACTGAGGCTTTCCACTGGCTCTCCCACCTCATTGCGGCGCACTGAAGCGTTTCAACATAGCATGTCCGTTTGTCCGTTTTCTGATTTTTTAAATTTTGTTTAGTCTTTGTTTGGCCTCTTCTTCAAGTCCATACTCGATACCGCAGTACACCGAAGTGTATGGGTCAAGAAGGAGTCTCGTCCCCTTTTGGGGAGTGAGACGCCCTAGGCGTGTTTGCCTAATCGACTCACAGATTTCTCCTCATTTCCATCATGACCTCATCATCTGCAGCCCCAGCCAGTGACTTTGCCAACATGCCCCCCCGGGCGGATCTGGAGGAGACATGGACGTTCTTGAAGGGAGGCATCGACCACATCATGACTAACGTCGAGACGGTGCCCCCCGAAGGCTATACGCGTTTATACTCGGCCGTCTATAACTACTGCACATCTAGCAAAACGCCAGGAAACCAAGGCAATCGCAGTGAGTTTTGCGCGTTGTGTGATGTTGATATTGTCGAATCGTAGTCCACAGCTGGCGCTAATATGTCTGGATCCGATCTCTACAGCAAACTCAGCGAATATTTTGTTGTGCATTCTGAAGGAATGCTTGAAGTGTGTTTTGAATAGCTCAAGACAGTTATGATTGGCTGAAAACGCGTGATCCAGAAAACCGAAACTCTGCAAGAGGTCGACCTCCTGCGGTACTACGCCACCGAATGGGACACTTATACTAGAGGGGCTAACTATGTCAACCGTTTATTCGCATTTCTCAATCGACACTGGGTGAAGCGCCAGCAAGACGAGGGAAGGAAGGTTTATCAGGTGTACACGGTGACCGTCACTTTTCCGAAAACCATACAGCATCCTAATAACATCGCAGCTTGCCCTGTCACAATGGAAAACCCATTTCTTCATGCACATACAAAATGACAACGCGAAACTGGCCGGTGCTGTACTTCGTCAAATCACACGGCAAAGGACTGGCGAGGTCGTAGATGATCAGGGTCTGATCAAGCGGGTTGTGGATTCATTCATATCACTTGGCCTTGATAACGCCGATCCTAGTAAGGAATGCCTCAATATATATAAGGACCAGTTCGAAACGGCATTCATCGCTGCCACGGAGCAGTATTACAAGAAGGAATCAGAGGCCTTTCTAGCTGAAAATTCGGTGTTGGACTACCTCAAGAAAGCCGAAGATTGGCTGCGAGAGGAGGAGAATCTTGTTGAGCGTTATCTACACAGCAAGACGCGAAAAGAGCTTGTCAGCAAATGTGAAGCGGTCCTGATTCGCGAGCACTCCGATCTGATATGGAAAAGCTTCCAACCGTTGCTCGACTCCGATAAGGATGAAGATGTGCAACATATGTATACGCTTGTTTCAAGGTTTCAAGAAGGTTTGGAACTTCTCCGGAAAAAGTTCAAAGCTCGCGTCAAACTATCTGGTCTCTCCGCTATCGAGAATGTGGTTAGCCAGGCCGGCGCCGCTGCTGCGAACGCAGAAGTCGACCCCAAAGCATATGTGGCTGCGCTCCTCGAGGTTTACCACAAGAATTCGGAGACTGTAAACATAAGTTTTAAGGGCGAGGCAGGACTCGCTGCAAGTTTGGACAAAGCCTGCCAAGAATTTGTCAATCGGAACGCTGCTACTGGTGGCTCATCGACCAAGTCGCCAGAGCTTATTGCCAAGTACTTGGACATGCTTTTGAGAAAGAACAACAAGATGGCAGAGGAAGACGACCTAGAGGGTGCTTTGAACCATGTCGTACGCTTATATTGTCGTCACGTCTTGATCAGCGGGCTCAACGTGGGGTTTCTCCAGATGATTCTGTTTCAATATCTGGAAGACAAGGATGTGTTCCAGACATTCTATACCACCAAGCTTTCAAAACGGTTGATCCATGGTGTCTCTGCGTCCGACGAGAGCGAGGCCAACATGATTTCGAAGCTCAAAGAGGCTTGCGGTTTCGAGTACACCGACAAGCTCCAACGCATGTTTACGGGTAAATTCTCCACATTCTCTCAAATTTTTGTTTTGACATGGGCTTCAGACATGAGTTTGAGCAAGGATCTTACGGACTCATTCAAGGATTGCATGTCGCAAAACCACGGTGACATGGTCATCACCTTCAGCATCATGGTCTTAGGAACCAATCTATGGCCACTCTATCCACCACCACACGATTTCGTCATCCCCACCGAGATCGTACCCACCTACGACCGATTCCAGAAGTACTACCAGACGAAGCACTCTGGCCGTAAACTCACCTGGTTATGGAACTACTCCAAGAATGAGCTGCGCACGAACTATACGAACCAAAAGTACATCCTGATGACGAGCTCATACCAGATGGCGGTACTATTGCAGTACAACTGGGCCGATACGCTTTCGTTGGATGAGCTGGTCACTGCTACTTCGATTACGAAGGACATCTTGACCCAGGTTCTGGTTGTGTTGGTTAAGGTGAAGATGTTGATCAACGAGGAGAAGGACCAGTACGATCTTAATCACAGTATGCTCCCCGCGCTTCTCTTGAAACTTCGTGGCTTAATTGTTACTTCGTCAACAGACTTCAAGTCGAAGAAGATCCGTGTCAACCTGATTCAGCCAATCAAAGCCGAAGTCAAGACCGAATCTTCGGATGTTTTGAAGGCTGTTAATGAGCACAGAAAATATGTCATTCAAGCTACGATCGTTCGGTACGTCAACTTATTGTCATCTACTTCTAGTGGAAATCTCATAGAGCTCTGTCGTGTAGAATAATGAAGGCAAGGAAAACCATCAAAAGTCAGGCTTTGATCCAGGAAGTCATCTCTCAGATCTCTCAACGCTTTGCGCCAAAGATTCCTGACATCAAGAAAGCGATCGAAATCCTCTTGGAGAAGGAATACATTGAACGAGTCGATGGTTCCAGGGACACGTTCGCATATGTTGCTTGATCTTCCCTTCCTCATCCCCTCTGTTCGTACTCGTGTTCAAATCCGTATTTTGTGCCCCTCTCCCTAACTGCCGATGTCAGTACTTAATGGGCGGTCAAGGTAAGAGAGACTGGACGGGGCACGAGAAGAGCCAGTTTGCTACAGGCGGGAGTGGAGATTTCCATGATGAACATGCTGCGAACGAGGTGTCGCCGATTGGGGGTGGGAAGAACTGGGAGATGGGCGCTCCTTGGGCTCGTGGCGAAGGGAGGGTGATTTCGAGAGGGCGAGTAAGAAGAAGTCACGATTTGAGCACCTGGACAACGTCGCAAAGATTGTACCTCCAGCAGAGGATACTTACGTGGCCTCCCGTTGTGTAAATATACAGAAGATATCCTAGAACACTATCTTGACGAGTTTCTGTGCATGGATGTTATGACAAAGGTGACTCGAGCAAACACTTTATCACAACCAGGTCTGAAAAAAAAAGGGTATTCCATCTGGTTTCTTTACATCAACTGTGCTGGGCATCTATGGCGATTCCTTCCAGACCAAATACAAAAACTCAGTCCCGCGAGACCTATTTAGATCGAACATACCATCCCACCCCTGGGGTAAGCCTACACGCCGTTTACTGCGTAATAACATTACACGCATATCTTCGTAGCATCGGTATCGGAGCCACGTTCAATGTCGAGGTATCGGTATTTTCCGCCAGCACCTTTGGCCAAGTCACTCTTGGACGAATCTGAGTTGTCTTGAACAATTAGTGAGAGTCCGGAAATAGCTTCCTCGTAAAGCAACGTATACCGAGGGTAGAGATAGACGTGGCTGTCAAGTATTAGTTTCAGCAGTTTCGAAATCATCCAAATTATTTAAACCTACGAGCCGCCAAATCCCTCGTTAATGTTGGAAGAAAGATAATTTTTCTCTTCAAGATACCCAGGTGTCACCGCCGCCTCGGTGGGAAAGTATTCAACCTATAAAGTAACTCAGTAAAGTAAAAATAATTGGTAGACAGATCAAATGGGCATACCACAATATCTTTGACGAAACGCTTAATGTTGGGCGGAGGTCCCATTTGTGCATTTTGCTGTTTGCAAGAAGCCAACTCGGACTTGACATTTTCTAATTCCAAGTGGGTGTCAGTTAAAGCTTTTTGGGCCGTTTCCAAGCCCAAGACATTTTCATGAGACTGGCTTGACAGTTTGGATGCCAGCCCTTCCTGTAATTTTCGAGAGACAGCTAGCTCCTCGTTGAGCTGCATCACCTTCGATCGAGCCTCTTCGAGGTCCTCCAATAGTTTTTCTTTAGTCTCTTGGCTATCTTTCAACTCCGCCGTCACTTGTCCATGCATTGAAAATGCACATGTGAGCTCTGATTTCACTCGTGAGTCGAGAGCAACTCGGGCCTCCTCCCATCCTCGTGAAAGTCGTTTCTCTTCATCGGCCCATCGTTCTGCGCTGGCGCGGAGCTTTTTAACTTCCCCCGTGAATTGCAATCGTTCCATTACCTCTTTTTCGTGTGTTTCCTTCAACTTTTCCAGGGCCACAGACAGACTACAAACAACTGCCTTGAGGTCTTCCGTTGTTTTCTCAAGATGATCCCTTCTGTATTCCGCGGTGGAATCGCCGTCCATTAAACTTCTGATCTGAAATTGACACTCCATGAGCTCCTTTTCGTGCATGACTTTCAGCAGATCCAAATCCCCTTTGAATTCGTTACGACGAATAGCTTCCAGCTCGAGAGACTGTCGCTGTAGAAGAGTGAGTATCGATTTTGGAGACCGGACATCACATAGACCACCTTGGCATCTGTCTCTACCTGTTTCCTCCACGTAACCATGGCATTCCGTAAGTCTGAGTTGTTTTGCGCCATTTCCGCTGTCAGATTACGTTGTTTCTCCTCCAATGTCTCCCTCAACTCTCTGTCCCTCGCATTCGCGAGTTTCATGTCCTCTATCTTCATATTCAGCTCGGACACGTCTCTTTTTTGCTGCCGTTTAAGCTCCTGAAGTTCTCTGTAAAGCTCCACAGCAGCAGAAGTCTCTTCTACCGCCTTTCCCTGGGCAAGCTCCTTCTGCATCTCAACAAAAACGGGGTCAAGTGAAAGAAGGTCGATGACAATAGAGAGCGGTTGTTGAAACTCTCGGGTCCTCAGGTTGTTCGTCTTGAGAATATAATCCGTGACGAATAAACTTGGATCCCCCTTCCACCAGTCCCTTGAAAAACTTGTCCTTTGTTTTGAGTTCTGTTTCAGTCTGTATTCCTCCTTCCAGCGACTCGGTCTCATCCCAGAAAGTGGTAACGACAACGACGTTTTTCAGAGGATCATCTCCACAAAGCTTCTTGAACATAGCCATTTGACGTTGCAAAGAACTTCCGATCTTCGGTTCGCAGATATTGTGCAAATACAAGATGCCAGAGAATTTGCGTTTTTCGTCATATCTGCCGGAAGAGATATTAAATTGTCACCACAAATTTAATAAGGGGGGATGTAATCACTTCTTTTTCAGGAATTCACCGATTTCCTTCAAAATGACAAGATCAGACTTCCCCCCACCGTCGCTAGTATAATCATTGAATCCCGGTGTGTCCGCAAGGGTCACAACTAAACCATTGGGGAGTTGGAAATCGTATTCGTTGATCGTACTAGTTTGAGATTCCAAGCTATGTCCAACGTCAGAGGTTTTTTGGCCAGTGATAGCATTGATGAACTTGTATAGCATCAGGCCGTTGCGATAACGAGTCAAGGTTGATCCATACCGACGACTTCCCGGTCCCAGTCGCTCCCATCACCCTATATCGAAACCTTTGCTCAATTTCGGCAACGCGTGAGAGGATGTAACCCACGCTATCAAGCCAGCAGGCCTGTTTTTCAGGCTAGCTTGGTCCATTCCCTCTTGAAGGTTCAGAGAAAGGGTATTCGAAGGTTGTACACGGATGTAGGAAGTATCCTTGTTCGTCGAGGGCGCTTCGAAGGACGCACAATAACTTTGTCTCCGGACCGGGCCAAACGTGTTTCCATGTGGAATTAACACGGTACATATCTAGTTGGAAAGAAGGATCCAAGGACCAAAGGCCCCCGATTAGAACGCCCATGCGAAAGATTGCATGTGACCGTCGATAAGAGATTTGAATACGAGTTGACAGATGGAACTCAACGAGGCAGACGTGTGTTGCCCAACGTTGACCTGCTATCCCACGATAAATTAGCGGTTTAGAATTGGATCCTAATTCTCATACCTTTGGTATGAACAGGCTGGAAGGCGATTACCGACTGATTTGAAGGGATGCGAGATATACCAAGTGGTGGATCGCGATGATGTTATGTAATGGACTCTGCTGCAGATATGTTATCACCAAACTGTTACATCCATGACGAAGAAATTCTCCAACTCCTGGCATTCGGAAGAATCAACTTTCAAACCCAACGCCATTGTTGAAATACAATTGGCGCATCCTTCTCCTTGTATATCATGTCCGCAAGCTCGGAGAGCATTTTTGGGACGGTCTCGGCCTCTTTCACGTCCGAATGTGAACCCTGCTGAACGGCATCTCCCTCACTGGGTGTGAGAAATTCCGAACCCCATCCATCACCATCCTCGGTATCATCGTCGGCTGGCGAAGTTGTCCCCCACTCTATATCGCTCTCAGGTTGGAACACCTCCGTAGAGGGGCTCTGATCTTCCAACGAGGCATCGTAATCCAGCCTTTTCTTTTCCTTCCCTTTTACCGGCGCGGATTTCATGATTAAACATGAGCACAATCCCTCGGGTCGTTCTCGCTGAGATGCTTGAAGAAGATCTGACTTAATCTTCGCCAATTCCAAGCGAGCTTCTTCAAGTTCTGCGGCTAACCTCGCCTGCACAAGCTGGGAAGATAGGAGGTCAGACTTGGAAGACCTCTCCCCTTCCCTTGCTGTAGCGCAGAGGATCTGACACTCCCGAATAAGGTCGGCGAGTGCTTGCTTGGAGGTCTTGCGTAAGTCCGTTAACGACAGGGATAGTCCTGAAACAGTGGTCGAGAGAATTTTGCATGTTTCCGCGAGTTGCGTTTGGTGGGAGATTGAGTTGGCATGGTCGTCCTTCAGTTGTTTAATTTCAGATTGGAAATCGCGAATGTCCTCCGCATGCCTGTCCTTGAGAAGTCCTAGCTCATTTCTCAGATTTGCGATGAGAGTGGTCTCCGAACTGATATCTTGTGGCTAGTAAAAAATCAGTGCAATGCAGCCGGAAGCAGTATGCCTCAGCCTTGCCTTCGCATTCCCCTCCTGCTGCGTTGTTCCTTCTACGAGTCCCACCATAGGTTCGACGTCATCTGCGCCTGGCAGACCACGCGCAAGTTCCTGATTTGCAGTCAACTCGGATGTTTCCTCCCCCTCCCGGGCCCCTGTTCCTTTAGTTACATGACCAGGCTCCTTCGGCATCACAGAAGAAGCGGAACCAAGCGCAGCGAGGTCGAATAGAATGGATGCCAGAGAATCCACTCTCAAATCCGTAAGCGCCTTGTCAGTGGCATCATTTTGCCATCGGACAAACTTGACACCTGCGTCAGAGAATGTTTTGTAGGTGTACTTCTTTCGTAATCTATCCTCATACTCCACTCCCTCTTCAACTGGGACATCATCCCAAAAAGTGGTGATGACAACGATTTTCTTCATCAGATCATGCCCACAGAGGGTATTCATCGCCGTCAAGCAGCGCTGTGAGGGACCTTTGTCTCGTTCGTCTTGTATGTTGTGTAAGTAAAGGAGACCTGACAATTTGCGGCTGTCGCCATATCTATGAACTCTCTTGAGTACCGTCACAGTGGAAAAATGGTGGTATATGCAAACGTTTTAAGGAAGGACTTTAACTTCGTCATAATGCCCAAATCGGATCGTTTGGCGTCACCGGTAGAATCATCAAAACCAGGCGTGTCAAGGAGTATGAAGGGTTGTCCGTTTGATGGGTGAAAGAAATATTCCTTGACCTCGCTTGTTCCAGACTCTGGGCCATTTGCGACATCGGTCTGAATACCAGTGATGGCCTTGATTAACTTGGAAGGGTTATATCGCGGGTAAAGAATGAGTGGGGAAGAGGGATACCGATGATTTTCCAGCACCTGTGGCTCCCATGACGCTAGTAGTGTGGCATGTAAAACCGAACACACCAAGGAGTTCTGCAGCACCTACGCAATCAGAAAGGCAGGTTCCATCTCTTGTATTATGTTTTCCGTCAAATGGAGGAAACCTCGAAATTTGCGTCCAATTTTAAGTAGTGGAGTTTGCGGGGATTCGCTCAAAGTGTGAACTGGGCGACTAAACGTTCACAAGTCGAACTTATAGGCGCCTAGCGACGCGGAGTCCCCAGTAGTGCATGTGGCGTTTGCACCTCATGGCTTCGATTGAGGCCTTCGAGTGGTAAAGGGTTCTTATTGAGCCATAACTGTGGAAAGATCAGAAGGCAGCAGTTGTTTCATCGTTTCAACCTCGTACCGTGCACCAATCAACGAGGTCATCGTGGAAGAAACTGGAAAAATAAACAATTACTACAAATTCTATTCTTACACTGAACATCTTCAACTTCTATCTATGTCCAAATTCCAATCACATCCTTTCCAATGGCCTGATACTAAGCAATCTCAACGCACTCCCCAACACGTCCCGAGTACACTCGTACAAAAACATCTTCGCCCTTGCTTTTTCTAGGTCTTCTTCACCCTTTACAATGACCACATCCCACGCGCTCGAAATCGCATGCGCCAGCCTAAACGCAAAGGTAACCACCCCACTCGGCTCGTGCGTCTTCAGTGCCACTTTCACTACGTCTGGGTATGTGCCCAAGAGGAAGGCAATCTCCCGGGCTTGGGAATAAGAGGATAGAGATGTGGTGTCGATTTGCGATGGCGGGGGGAGAGGGATAAGGTGTGGGTTTTTACGACCTATGGAGGCCAATCGAACATGTGCGTATTGGAGATACGGCCCTGTGTCGCCCTCGAACGACTTCATTCGGTCCCAATTGAATGTGTAGTTGTTGATTCTGTGTTTCAAGCTTTTAAAATTGACCATATAAACAAGGAAATCCGACGCACCGTTTGGCGGCCATATCCTGGATCTTGACACCAGTAATGCCAATCTCCCTGGAAACAGTTTCTGGGTCCTCAACGGCGTTATACTTGTCCTCATTCTTCATCATCTGATCGTGCATGACGCTTGCCGCCTCCTTGATAATCTGGTCGAGGAACACCACAGTACCCTTGCGGGTACTCATGCCCTGCACCAAGCCATAATTGACGTGCACAAGGTTCTTGGCCCATGGGAACTCCATGAGGTCGAGCACTTTGAAGAACTGCGCAAGG
Organism: Laccaria bicolor S238N-H82; assembly: GCF_000143565.1. NCBI lineage: Eukaryota > Fungi > Basidiomycota > Agaricomycetes > Agaricales > Hydnangiaceae > Laccaria > Laccaria bicolor. The sequence continues at coordinate 1,032,203 of NW_001889880.1, forward strand.
TGCAAGTCTTGTTGGGAGGATACGACGTAGATCATCTTATCGAATTTGTATTTCTCGTATCGTTCAATGGCGCCACCGATGTCTCGAGTAAGGTAGATGGAGGTACCATCTATGTTATATCAGTCACGGATAAGGTGATGATAGAGGGGATGCACCTTTCTTTCGGACAACAGCTGATTCGAGTTTGTACTTTTTCAAATCAACAATCTTAGCACCGTTGCTATCCGCAATGAGACCAAGCTCTTCAAGTCTCTTCAGTGCTGTATCCATGGATTCCTTGCCCACCATGCTCTCTCCAGTGTATTCGTCGAAATGGATATTTAGCCGCTCGTACTCCCCCTCATACTTCTTGACACTCAACTCCCTCCATACACGCCAGTTCTTCAGCGCAGACTCGTCACCATCTTCCATACGCTTGAACCACCTTGCAGCTTCAACCTTGACCTCTGGATCAGCCTCCGCATCCTTGTTGACTTTCACGTAGACGTCAAAAAGATGTTTGATCGCGTCCTTCTCGAGCTCCTCTTGTGAACCATATTTTTCATATCCGGTTGCTATCATACCAAACTGAGGTTTAAATCAGCAAGCAAGTTCATAACCAGAACTGTGTAAACGAACCTGAGTTCCCCAATCACCTAGATAGTTGAGAGAGGTGACCTCCCAACCGCAAGCCTTGTAGAGGTTGGCGAGGAAACCACCAATTATGGTGCTCCTCAAGTGACCGACATGGAAGCTCTTTGCGATATTTGGCGACGAGTACTCAATGACGACCTTTTTGCCTTTGCCTGTCAAGTTTGTGCCATATTCCGGTTGTTTTGAGGGGGTGAGATGGGTGAGTGCATGTACTTGGGTTAGGATATCGTGAATCATGCTCTCGGTATTGAGTTTGAAGTGGAGAAATGCTTTGTCGTGGACGATAGTTGATATCCATTCGTCGGGTTGGAACTGGCATATAAGGATTTAGCCAGATTCGAACGGTGGGGGACTCTTATACCCACGTTTTCAATGACTTTGGCCGCGACCTCGTCTACTTTTCCTGGTAGTCTGAACCTCGGCAGCGCAACAGTGAAGTCCTCGCCCTTCTTCCCGTAATCAACGCCGTCATAAGCTTTCTGGAGCGTCAAAGGAAGAGTCTCCGACAGCCTTTTTGCAATGGCTATTCGGTACGCATCCAACACACAACTCGAAGGATCCGTGTCCGGCAGCTGGGGTATTGAAGATGTCATAGTAGGCTTTAGTCGTGCTTGATACACTGCTGGAGGATATCTGAGGGGATTTGCTCGTCGAGAGAAGGAGCGGTATGATACAAATATGTGTCGAAAGGAAAGAAGAAATGCCAGATTGAGGTATTGATAAGATTTTTGACAATTTTTTTTTGCTTGAGTCAGGAAAACGCCGTCACATGTGCAGTAGACGCGTCAATATTCTCGCGTCCAGATCGAAATCATAAAGCAGAATACACTCAAAGTACATGTCTCATATCAATTACAAAATATCTAACACTCAGTGCTATGATCATAGATTATTGGGAAAAGAAAGGATCGACGATCAGCCATAACGGTATTGTGGAGGTTGCACAGGTGTCCCAAACGGAAATGCGGGACCCTGCGGCATTGGGAAAGAGGGCGATTGCTCGGGCGGATATCCGCCCGAGTAATGATCTTGTTGGTAAGGGAAATAAGGAGCAGGGGCATCCGGCCTACGCCTTTGGGCACGAAGGTCCGGATGTACAGGAGGAGGTGTGTGAGATGCGACGGGTTGTTGACGGGAATCAGACCGGAAAGGCGAGTGTGGTCGAAATTCAGTTGTTCTCCTGGGCCGTGGTGAACGTGCAGTTGTCATGCTTGAAATCATATCCGTTAAAGACGGAGGAGACCGAGGAGACGGAACAGTAGATGAACGCTGGGGAGGATGGATGTGGACTTCTTCCTCGACTTCGCCCCCTTCCGATTTATCGTTTACCCCTGGGAGTTTCGCTGTCGCATAGGAACGAGGAGATTCCCAGGGCAAGGGGGACGATGCTCTGGCTTTGACCAGCTCCAAGTTCATCCGTTCTAGAGCACTGAGGGATTCTCGCAGGTCCGACTCTGTCTCCTCACGCCTCTCATGAGCCGCACTCAACTCTGATCTCACTTTCTCCAATGAGAGACGTGCCTCTCTCAATTCTGAAGCTGTACTGTCCTGTGTGTTTTGCAATGCGACGAAATTTCTCTCCGTGTCGGCAAGGGCGGCACGAAGCATGTTGAGCTCTGATAGCGTCTTCGCCTGAGTAGTGGCAGCTATATCTGCACTATCCTCGACACTCGCCAAAGTCGACTTGACTTTATCGAGCTCAGACACAGTCCTTTCTTGTGCTGCCTGGGATGCCTGCAACTGTGATTTCAACTGAGCTATATTCGACCTCGCTTCTGCAAGGTCGTCCAACGTCTTCCCATGTGTCGCCGCGTTCGCGCGGAGTTGGTTACACTGTCGCATCACGTCGATGCGTTCCACCGCCTCCCTTTCATTCGTATCCCGTAGCCTGGTCAGGGACAGAGATAAATCAGACACAGTGGCTTTAAGATCGTCGCAGGTTTTTTCGAGCTGCGTTTTTCTGTAGGCATCTACAGAATTGCCGTCGAGCAAAGATCGAATCTGAAATTGGCATTCTAGGAGTTCCTTTGCATGCAGAGTTTTGAGGAGTTCGATTTCGCTTCTCAGCTCAGCTTGACGGCTGTTCTCCAACTCAAGATCCCTTTGCTGAGTAACTTTAACAAACGCCCCCGTGATCATAGAATGTGAGCGCACCTTGACCGAAGTTTCCTTCTCTTGTTTTAACTGGGCGATAGCGGCGACCCACTCTGACCTACCGGAACGCACTGCCAGGTGTAGTTCATGCTGTCTAGCCTCCCAATCCTTGATTTGGTCTCTCAGAGCCTTGCTTTCGTCCTCCAATGCCTCCCTTGCTGCTCTGTCCTTAAGGTTTTGGGCTTTCATCTCTCCGATTTTCTGGTTCAGATCGATGACATCCTTCTCTTGCTGGACCTTGAGCTGTTGCAGCTCCTTGTACAGCTCCGCACCAGCAGACGTCTGCTCGACAGTCTTTCCCTCAGCAAGCTCCTTCTGCATCTCGACAAATACGGGGTCAAGCGCAACGAGCTCACTGACGATAGAGATTGGCGGCAAGAACTCTGGGCCTGGAACTTCTCCCGGGGGGAACTTGCCATATCGGACAAACTTAGATTTCCCTTCAACTAACCCTTTAAAAAATTTATCATTGGTCTTCAATTGTGTTTCGGCTTTGATACCCTGGACAGGCTCAATCTCGTCCCAGAAGGTTGTGACGACGACGACATTCTTCAGGGAGTCAGGTCCGCATAATTTTTTGAACATCGTCATGTTGCGTTGCGAAGAGCCGCCAACTTTGGGGTCACAGATGTTGTGCAGGTATAAGATGCCGGAGAACTTGCGGTCCTCATCGTACCTAGGCATTTCAAAGTCAGAATTACAAATAATAACAAGGGAATGCTTACTTTTCTTTGAGAAAAGCACCAATTTCTTTCAGAATGACGACGTCAGATTTACCCTCAGAGTCATCGAAACCCGGCGTGTCGACGAGTGTCACATGAAGGCCATTCTTCATCACGAAATCATACTCTTTGATGTCGCTGGTTTGTGATTCCAATTCATGTCCAACGTCCGTGACGTCCTTCCCGACTATGGCGTTGATGATCTTGCATAATGTAAGATGGCAGGCAGAAGTGGCGAGACACTACCTTACCGATGACTTCCCGGTCCCCGTTCCTCCCATGACGCTGTCGACAGCACTTCGGTTAGGCGTCCAATGCGAAGATGTCCGACATACGCTATTAAACCGGCTGGCTTTACTTCCTTGATAACCATTATTGTCGCGCTAGAGTTTTGGAAGAAAAATGTGAAAAAGAAATGGATAAAGTGGTTCTTCCGGGGGGATGTCGTTATTAAAGATCAGGAAATGAGGACGTGCGTGTTTTCTAAACTCGTACAGGCGCTTAATTGAAGGGGCGTTGGTCCTTCCTGCCCTTTCGGATCGACGGGCGCTGTTCAAAGCCACGCCTGCAAGCCACTTGACCTAACACGGGCCGATTGAACAATATGGTGGTTTCAACGTTCCGTCAAAACCTCCGAGAATCAGGAGTGAGATTGGGTGCTAAATGCCCAAAAAGCAACATTGAACGGCGTTATCGATGTTATCTGGTCAATCCAAGTTAGAATACGATCAGCGTTATTTGCTCTGGCTTCACCTCCCACCAGCCAAACGCTGAGAAAGCTCAAAACCATGGCATGAGCGTGGTCTACCACTGCCTTGAGGCAAACAAAGACATTCAGCATAGATCAAAATTTGGGTCGTGGAAGCAACGTGTAACTCCAAAGCTCGACCTCATTCCCGTCCAATACTCCATAAGTGAACCTTTCTGAGGGTAAGAGATTGGTGAGATGACTTGGCTGTAGTGATGTCAAAGTGATGCAGAACACTAAATGCGGGGTTGCAGCGGAGTTGAACCTGAACTTTTCCGATTCCCCACAGCTTGCAGATCCCCTGAGAGATCCCTTGTAAGCGTATTTATGGCAGTCCCTTGCTCGTGCCTTCCCAGAGGCCAACATTGCTACCTTGAAAAGTAAGTTTTGCTTCTCATTATCAATGAGGTCTGAGGCGTTTGACACACGAAGCAGATACATCATTTTACAACTAGCAGTGACCATCGAGAATTTGGGAGACTATGCCTTCGGGGTATTTCCTTATGAACTTGCACGACGAATATGATGCTCACATTTATTGTTATATAGGACCGTACCCCGTCTTTTTGCCCTTATCATAGGCATTAATGTCTATCAGGATGTAACGATTCCCGATCTCAAAGGCGCCGTTCCAGACGCGGAGGCAATCCGCAAATTTCTACTCAATGAGTTGGACGTCCCGGAGTCCCAGATGACAATTCTACTCGATTCTCAAGCAACGAGGAGTGCAATCGTTGGAGCATTCCAACATCTGGCTGATAATTCTGCGATTCAGCGAGGAGATCCAATTTTGATATATTATGCTGGTCATGGCTCATGGGCCACGGCTCCCAAAGATTGGCATACAGAAGACGGCAAGATTCAAATGCTGGTCCCCGTCGACTGTGGGATCAAAGATATACATGGTATCCCTGATAAAACCATAGGGACCTTGATCACGAAAATTGCGGATAAAAAAGGAGATAATATTGTATGTGTTTCATTCCTCAGATGGTGATAAGACACAGAATTACTTTTTCGCAGACCGTCATTTTTGATTGCTGTCATTCGGGCTCTGGTACTCGTGGGGATTCCTCAGTCGTCTCAACGCGCGGCTTCGACTACGAAAAACAGCTTCCCAAAGATCTCGACGCCAAGCTCTTAACAGGGGATGGTAATACGCGGGGGGTCAAGCTGGCTGCAGGTTTTCTAAACCATGGCCTTGAATCACATGTCCTTTTTGCAGCATGCAACTCTAATGAAGTTGCTCGTGAGGCAAAGGGACGTGGCGCCTTTACCACGGCTTTGCTTGCAACATTGGCCACGGTTTGCACCGACAAAATATCTTACACTGATCTTCTTCGTCGGATCGATGCCTTACCGATGTTAGCTAAGTTCTCACATTAGAACACGACGTCCGTCTAACGCGCATTCAGGCAAAACCCGCAGTGCGAAGGAGTGAAACAACATCGTTTCTTATTTGACTCCAAAGCACCTACCCGCCGGCGCACAGTGTACAACGTCAAAACTCAAGACAACGAACTCAAAATCGAAGCAGGGGTTATACACGGCATTACGATTGGTGCGACGTTTGAGCTTTGGGAAAGCCACGAGGCTTACGACAACAAGCTGGAGTGTCTGGGGGCTGTGGATGTCTCTCAAATTGGTCAATTTCATTCTAGCGCATCCCTGCTTTCTCATCCAAAGCGCGACAAAACCCCTACCTTGGCGGTCCAGGTTGGCTGGGGTAAGAAGCAGGTCCTCCGACTGTATGCGCCAGAAGAGGTTTCATGTGTTCGGGAGGCCGTTTTGAAGCAGTCCGCCGTCACTTCTTCTCAGCGTATGGAAATCACATTGTCCGATCTGGGAGCCGCAGAGATCAGTGCGGTGGTTGTGGGAAACAAGATCGCATTCGACACGCATGATCCCAGAGTTATGCAGTACGGGCTTACTCGACTTCCGAAGACCGTCGATCAAGACGTCGACGCGATCCATTCTGTTCTTTGCGGCATAGCCCATTATTCGTACCATCTTCGTCGAACTAACGTAACACCCCCCAAGTTCGATGGGGTACCACTTCGAGAAAAAATCGTTGTAGAGTTCTTTAGACTCCAAGAAGGTGGATTTGGTGAGGACGGGACCCGTCAAATGGTGCCGGGTGCAAATCTCAACGTCCCGGGTGCTGGGATTGATTTGGTTGTTGGCGAGGCCTTGTACGGATTCAAGATCGTCAATAACAGCCCACTGGACCTGTACCCCTACTTCTTTTTCTTCGACAATTGCGATCTTAGCATCTGTGAGACGTTTTCTCAATCATTCAGTCGTCGGTACTAAGTGAAGAAACAGCGTCCTTATATCAGCCCCCTTCCGCTGGTGAGCACACGGTAGACCCTCCCTTAAAGAGGGGACAAGAGCTCCCCATTGGTTACGGCTCAGGGGGACATACCGCTCGTCGGTACACGATCGAAGACCCCACCCAGGATCTAGAAGTCGGGTTCCTGAAACTATTCATCTCAAGTCAATATGTCGATTTCTCTAAGGTTGAACAGAATTCACCGTTTGGAGATGCGTCTCGTGCGATGAAGAAAGCGAAGGTTTCGCCTCCTCGCTTTTGGGATGCCATATTCATTCCCTTGATTCAGCGCAGGCATGCAAAACCTGCAGCCGAGGCTCATGAGGCTGCGTCGCCGCCAGCAGCTGATGGTGCCTCCGACATCCGTCGTGACATCGACCTTTTCAAAGTTCAGCATCAAGAAGACATGCGTAAGCTCAAGTCCGATCTGGAAACGTTGCGGAAGAACAAAGATGCTGCTCGCGAGGCTACTAAACGATTGGAACGAGACTGTCAGCAAATTCAGCAAGACGTCAAGCGCTGTGCACAGGAGCAAGGGGTATTTGAAGAGCAGTTGAGGAGTAATCGGCTAGCTTGGAAGAAGGCGATGGCGGAAATAAATTAAGGCTGGCTCGGCTAGTATTTCTGAAACGCCCAAGAATGTGTTCTGTGAATGGTACGATATGAATGGGAAGAGTTTATGAGGCGGTTCTAGCGACCTATTAAGAGTGAATCATTCGGAAACGGTTTGACAGACGACGAGGTTGACATTGATTGGCCGCATGTAGTTGTACGTGAACACGGAACGGTAGGGAACAATCCGTGAAATCCAGGGTCCAGAGCATCCCAATCTACCCTACACGCCAGGGTCCTGGTTCACTCTTCACGCCTTGAGGCACTGAGTTTATAAGGTGCGGACTTCTATGATCCAACCACACTTCCACAACTACGAGGACATCCCCAACCGTGAACCGACGCTAAACAAGCCACCGTTGTTCGACTTGCATAACCTTATCGCCCAGAGAAACAATGACGCAAACCGTACATAGGGGTACTATGAGCACCAGGAGGCCATCTGCTGGTCAGATCGAGAAAGCCAAAGCGCCACCAAAACAACCCGTAAACGATGAGGAAATTCGTATAATGTGCGTATCATGTTCAATCGCTGAATCCATGCTAAGTCGTAATTCCAGAGTGATGGGGAGGAGCGGAGCAGGAAAGTCCTCCGTATGTGGAATTTAAATTGCAAGACCAGATCCACTCAATACTGAAATTAGTTCATAAACCTTGCGAGTAATTCAACAC